>NC_084614.1:44402002-44542002 GCF_033978795.1 Nerophis ophidion
ATGGACTAGATCCCCTATACTGTACTTCATCAAAAAAAAATATTTTTCGGGTGATATCAAGGATTATAGGTCCCAGACAAATCAAACTTTTGTGCTCCTGATGCAATCCTACACGACAAAACAGACGGACACTTGGAAAAGAATGGAGGTGTAAAACTTTTTTGGGTGTGGCTGGATCAAAAAAATTGGTATCAAAGCTCTTCTGGATAAATATACAAACCCCGTTTCCATATGAGTTGGGAAATTGTGTTAGGTGTAAATATAAACAGAATACAATGATTTGCAAATTATTTTCAACTCATATTCAGTTGAATATGCTACAAAGACAACATATTTGATGTTCAAACTGATAAACATTTTTTTTGTGCAAATAATCATTAACATTAGAATTTGATGCCAGCAACAAGTGACAAAGAATTTGGGAGAGGTGGCAATAAATACTGATCAAGTTTAGGAATGCTCATCAAACACTTATTTGGAACATCCCCCAGGTGTGCAGGCTAATTGGGAACAGTTGGGTGCAATGATTGGGTATAAAAGCAGCTTCCATGAAATGCTAAGTAATTCACAAACAAGGATGGGGTGAGGGACTTTGTAAGCAAATTGTCAAACAGTTTTAGAACAACATTTCTCAATGAGCTATTGCAAGGAATTTAGGGATTTCACCATCTACGGTCCGTAAAATCATCAAAAAGTTCAGAGAATCTGGAGAAATCACTGCACGTAAGAGATGATATTACGGACTTTTGAACCCTCAGGTAGTACTGCATCAAAAACCAGCATCAGTTTGTAAAGGATATCACCACATGGGCTCAGGAGCACTTCATAAAACCACTGTCAGTAACTACAGTTGGTCGCTACATCTGTAAGTGCAAGGTAAAACTCTGCATGGCAGCTCCCTCCATCAGTGTGTGAATGTGTGTGTGAATGGGTAAATGTGGAAGTAATGTAAAAACGGTTTGAGTACCTTGAAAGTAGAAAAGCGCTATACATGTCAAAGCGCTTTCAGTACCTTGAAGGTAGAAAAGCGCTGTACAAGTACAACCCATTTATCATTTATTTATTTACTATGCAAAGCCAAACCCATTTATCAACAATATCCTAAAACGCCGCCGGCTTGGCTGGGCCCGATCTCATCTAAGATTGACTGATGCAAAGTGGAAAGGTGTTCTGTAGTCTGACGAGTCCACATTTCAAATTATATTTGGAAAGAGAAGACGTGGTGTCCTCCAGAAAAAAGAGGAAAATAACCATTCGGATTGTTATAGGCGCAAAGTTCAAAAGCCAGCATCTGTGATGGTATGGGGGTGTTTTAGTGCCCAAGGCATGGGTAACTTAAACATCTGTGAAGGCACCATTAAAGGCCTACTGAAACCCACTACTAGTGACCACACATTCTGATAGTTTATATATTAATGATGAAATATTAACATTGCAACACATGCCAATACGGCCGGTTTAGTTTACTAAATTACAATTTTAAATTTCCAGCGGAGTTTCTTGTTGAAAACGTCGCAGAATGATGACGCGTGTTTGTGACTTTATCGGTTGGAGGGGACATATTAGCCCAGCACCACACACGGCTAAAAGTTGTCTCTTTTCATCGCATAATTACACAGTAATTTGGACATTTGTGTTGCTGAATATTTTGCAATATATTCAATTAATAATGGAGACTATAAAGAACAATGCTGTTGGTGGAAAGCGGTGGATTGCAGCTGCCTTTAGGACCAAAACACAGCCAGTGTTTCTTTGTTGTGAAGCTTTAACACAGAGCGGTCAAGCGAAAATGTTTCTCTACGTCAACCAGCAAGTTTTTGGATGGGAAAATTGTAATATTAAGTCGGCTCTTATCGGAGACTTCAGTGGATTATGCGACTTCCTCCTGCAGCTCAAAAAGGCAGCTGTGATTTTGGCTCCTCCATTGGCTTCTCTGAGAGACATTGGCGTTCACCGCAGCCATCCGACTTTCAGGTATGACTTTACAATCTCACTAAAACACTATTAAAACAATAAGCAGATAAGGGATCTTCCAGAATTATCCTAGTAAATGTGTCTAATTACATCTGAAACGGTCCCACTGCCGCCGCCTGGAGCTGTTACTTTTTTTTTTTTTTTTGTGCTTCACTCTGAATTTCCTCATCCACAAATCTTTCATCCTCGCTCAAATTAATGGGGAAATTGTCGCTTTCTCGGTCCAAATAGGTCTTGCTGCTGGAGGCTCACATTATAAACAATGTGAGGAGCCCTACAACCCGTGACGCGCATATTGTCTGCTACTTCCGGTAAAGGCAAGGCTTTTTTTATTAGCGACCAAAAGTTGCGAACTTTACCGTCGATGTTCTCTACTAAATCCTTACAGCAAACATATGGCAATATCCCGAAATGATCAAGTATGACACATAAATTGGACCTGCTATCCCCGTTTAAATAATACAATCTCATTTCACTAGGCCTTAAATGCTGAAAGGTCCATACAGGTTTTGGAGCAACATATGGCGTCATCAGAGCAACGTTGTCATGGACGCCCCTGCTTCTCTCAGCAAAACAATGCCAAGCCACCTGTTACAACAGCGTGGCTTCGTAGTAAAAGAGTGCAGGTACTTTCCTGGCCTGCCTGCATTCCAGACCTGTCTCCCAACGAAAATGTGTGGCGGATTATGAAGCGTAAAATAGAACAGTGGAGACCCCGGACTGTAGAACGACAAAAGCTCTACATAAAACAAGAATGAGAAAGAATTCCACTTTCAAAGCTTCAATAATTAGTTTCCTCAGTTCCCAAATGTTTATTGAGTGTTGTTAAAAGAAAAGCTGATGTAACACAGTGGTGAACATGTCCTTTCCCAACTACTTTGGCACGTGTTGCAGCCATGACATTCTAAGTTATTATTTGCAAAAAAAAAAAAAGTTTATGAGTTTGAACATCAAATATCTTGTCTTTGTAGAGCATTCGATTGAATGTGGGTTGAAAAGGATTTGCAAATCATTGTATTCCGTTTATATTTACATCAAACACAATTTCCCAACTCACATGGAAACGGTGTTTGTACCTGTACATAGTTTTTGCTTGGGTATGGTTGCATTTCATGATTTAACTTTGTGTCTACTGATGTTTGTTGCCATTTACGAATAATGTTTTTTTCCCATCTTCATCAAAATATAACTGTCGATGGCAACATATTTTATGTGCTGGCAGTTTCATTTATGATTGCTGCCTTTGATTAAAAAAAATAAAAATAAATAAAAATTACCATTTTCTTTCTTTTCTTTTGTTTACCTTTTTTTGTGTCCTATCCAGCCACTCAGACGAATCATATTGTTTATGTAAATGCCCATATTTGCTGTACAGATTTATTTAAAAAAAGAGAAGTGTGGGATACTTCCCTTGTTGTCTTATTTGTATTTGACTTTATTAAAAATGGCTTTATATTATTATTTGGCAGAGCCAGACCGGAGTAGGTGGGGATAGACACAGAGGTAAAAAAAATGAAAACATAGCGGGAAAAAGTAGAAAAGACAGAGACAACAACAACAGAACAGCATCAGCAAATACAATATGGACAAACATGATACAAAAAGTGATAGCAAAGAAGCAGTTAGTGAAGTAAATATTAATAACACAGAAATGACAATGAACATTATTGCACTACAAATGGAGCAATAAAAATACCAATAGAAATAGTACCATTAATAATGATTTATAGTAATAATAATTACTACTATTATCAACAATAAAACATTTTTAAATGTAACAATACATATATGTAATGATTACCTGAATTACAAAACAAAGCAGATAAATGGAGGGGAAGAAAGAGATGCGAAACGCTGTAACCTTGTAGATTGTTATAGTAACAATAGGTTAAGCTTTGTCAGTGTGCTGTGTTTTACCCAGTTTCCCCTAGGGTAGTGGTTCTTAACCTTGGTTCGATCGAACCCTAGGGGTTCGGTGAGTCGACCTCAGGAATTCGGGGTAGCCTGTGCCGCGCAGGTCAAGACACACCAAACTCATCGTGTAATTAAAAACTTCTCCCTATTGGCTTATTATGGATACCCCCATACAACGTTCTCTCTAATTTTCCATGTTATTTGCAGATGTGTAATTTGTTGTGAATTCATTTGTTGGTTTTGATCTTTGAACAAGGGGATGTTCATGCACGGTTCATTTTGTACACCAGTAAAAAAAAACATATAACTTTGTCCTGAATTAAAATTTCTAATTTATTTATTTTTTTACTAAAGGGTTCGGTGAACGCGCATATGAAATTGGTGGGGTTTGGTACATCCAATAGGGTTAAGAACCACTGTCCAAGGGGAACAACGCTGATATATGTTTGATGAATTGTGATTAAATGCATGAGTGTGTGCATGTACATGTGCTTGTGTATGTACAGTATGTGTATATGTACGATTGTACAGTGAAAGTGTGAGTATGTAACGTAAGTGTGTATGTAGTTACTGTATGTGTGTATGTTTGTGGGAGCGAATGTACCTCTGTATGTGGGTATGTAACAATAAGTGTGCCTGTGTAGGTATGAATGATGTATATATGTATGAATGATTGTGTGTATGTACAGTATTTGTATTTGTATGTACAATATATTTGTCCCAGAGATCCCAACCCAAAACAGCAGGTGCGGTGCCCAGGGAACAAGAGTCCGTGGGACCACGCAGTCAGGAGGCAGCGGCAGTCCAGACACACGCGCCCAGCAAAGAACAAGGCACGGAATAAACATGGGACAGTCAGCCCCCAAGCCAGTGACATGCAGCACATTCGTAGCAAACGTGTTTAAGAAATACCAATATCCATCCATCCATTTTCTACCGCTTATTCCCTTGTGGGGTGGCGGGGGGCGCTGGCGGCTATCTCAGCTACAATCGGGCGGAAGGCGGTGTACACCCTGACAAGTCCCCACGTCATCGCAGGGCCAACACAGATAGCAATAATATCAAGATAATACTAAAATGGGATATAACCGTTAAAAGTACATCAAACACACCTTGAACAAGGTTATCTCTGCAAACGTATGCATTCTTCAACTCTGCTCCCTTGGACTGGAATGTGTGCATGGAGTGTGTGCTTCTTTTCTCGTCGTTTCCACAAATCTTGCACTTTTCCACCCTGGTTGATAACCTCTTGAGGAACTTTAAAGAAACCTTTATCCTATCTGCGATTTGAACGATTTGTACAGCTGAAAACACCACATGTATAGGGCATTTTTTCTTCGAGAAAGGCCAAATGGCGCCTAGTACCTATTGAAAACAGAGCTATGTTGAACACTACCAATATTCATTGGGTGGGACATGAGCCGGACGTAATGGCGCGTAACATCCCAGCAATAGACAACCAGCTTTCAGAGCTCCCTGGACCACGACAGAGATGTCCAGGCAAAGAGAGAGAGAACTTCTGCTGTCGCTTTTTTGGCAAATATCCAACCACCAACATGAAACCGAAATCTCTGTGGACAGCAGTTGCTTTCCAAGGTAAAATGCTGTACATTATCACTTTATACAACTACTGTAGAAAACTATACTCATCCCCATCGGGAAATTTAGGCAACTGTAGCTCCAACAGAAAAAGGACAAAAAAACCCAAACAGTTAAAATAGAGTATGATGAAAATTATGATGGTAATACACAATATATTATCTGTGTATATTGTATGGTTTTCCATACAAATTACTTTACTGCTTTTCAAACAATATTTCTCATTTAAAAGTTAGGTTCTGTTTTATTTTTTTTAAAGAATAATACCATATTATTCAGATTATAAATCGCAGTTTTTTTCATAGTTAGGCCGAGAGTGCGACTTATAGTGTGGAGCGACTTGTGTAAAATTTAAACACATAACCGTAAAATATCAAATATTATTATTTATCTCATTCACATAAGAGACTAGGCCTATATCAGCAATCGTCACACACACTCGTCAACCAATAAACATTTGGCGGGGGTGGGTCATGGCAGAAGTGCATTGTGAAAAAAAAAAGTGCTACCTGCTACAACTTCCGTACCTATGAAAATTGAACATTTCAACATTGGCGGTAACTTATAAAACTAAGAACGGCTGAACAAAAATGGCACCGAAAACGAAATTATATACTGCAGGTTACAAGCTGGAAGTAATGAAATATGAAGCAGAAAATGGTTATCGAGCAGCAGAAAGAAAGTTTGGAGTAAGCGAGAAACTTGTAAGGGACTGGCGAAAAGCGGAGGCTACTCTTACAGAAATGAAGAAAACTAGTTGTTTAGAAGCGACACCGAGGAAGAAGATTTCATGGGATTTAGTGATTGGGAGTGACAGATTGTTTGGTAAACGTATAGCATGTTCTTTATGTTATATTTATTTAAATGACTCTTACCATAATATGTTACGTTAACATACCAGGCACGTTCTCAGTTGGTTATTTATGCGTCATATAACGTACACTTCATTCAGCCTGTTGTTCACTATTCTTTATTTTAAATTGCCTTTCAAATGTCTATTCTTGGTGTTGGATTTTATCAAATAAATTTACCCAAAAAATGCGACTTATTATCTAGTACGACTTATATGTTTTTTTCCATCTTTATTATGCATTTTTGGCCGGTTTGATTTATGCACTGGAACGATTTATAATCCGAAAAATATGGTACATATTGAAAGTGTGCTGCTTTAGGCGGATTAGAATGATTTCAATACATTTCAATGGGCGGGGCAGCAGTAAATTACAAAGAATCCGAGTTACGAGGCTGGTAATGCAACGCAAACTTCAAACATTTAATATTAACAATAAAAAATGATTAGCTTCATAAAGCATTTTCTAGACACTCAAAGTGCTTTACAGTGTGAACTGAAAACACATTCATTCGCTTCACATTCACACCTTGATGGTGGTAAGCTATATTTGTAGCCACAGCTGCCCTCGGGTAGACTCACAGAAACACGGCTGCCAATTTGCGTCTACGGCCGCTTCTCAGGCCACCATCAAGCAGTCACTCACATTCATACATCAGTGTGAACGGCACTTATAAATTGCAGTGTGCACAAAGCACTTGATGTGCGGTCCCAACAGTGGCATTTGCTCCAAAACTGCTTAGGGAGCTCAGCTTCTCGTGAAACGTCAAAAAAAATAAGTGATCAAATATATACTTTTGTGTTTACATTTCACTGACTAAATATGGACTAGAATGTGTTCAACTTCTGTTGAGAATTAGCTACTTTGACAACATTTGCCGTGACTTCCTTCTGTTTGATAGTGGTCGCACCACAGTGTATTAAACAGTGTTGATGCTGAGCGTCCATTGACTGCAATAGGGCAGCATAGAGTTGGTTGTTGTGTTGCAGCTAAACTCGACAAACATTGGATAAATGCTCTGCTTTGTCTGGCCCATCAGACACCAAACATCTCTGGAAGTGCATGGAAAGTGGGGTCGCCTCAGCTGGCCTTGATGGTGAGCTTCTGCATGATGACAGGATAATATGTGAATCCCTTTATGATTGACAGCAAAATGAGCGAATCAGTGAACTTGAAATTTTTCGAGTTTCATTCCATTGTTTCGAGTTGATATGGAGAATTTTACAATCTTTTAAGTGACGTTTTCTTTGTAAAAATCTAGCATCTGTGTATCTTTTATCTGTTATTTGTGACTGTTCTCGTGATGAGAAAGTAGCTGAAAACAAGCTTCCTCTACTTGAAAGACCAGTAGCTGCCAATGGGTTCCAATCCTCTTCTAGTTCCTTGAATCTCACATGCATTATCAGTCACGATAGCAATGCCATGGTTTGGTCTTTTAAGCTATAAGTCAGTAACTACGTTTCCATGCACTAAATTAGACTGAGTTCGTTTTTTTGTACTTTCACACCTACTTGTGAAGTCCCAGTGTCCATCTAATGCGACACTTGAATTGAATTTATTTTCTGGTTGACCTCTGACGTTAAACGAGAACATCTGCCGATCCTTATAACTTGTTTTAAGTGATGTCCGCTGTAGTATTGACACAGATATTACGTCTCTAATGGCTATGCTGATGTTAAATAGCGGACAGCATCAAGAAAGGATCTTGGATTGCGCTACAAACATGACAATACTACCAAGACTGTTTCAGAGCGGATGCAGGTTTGAAGCAAAGAAAGACCGGTGGCAGAGTTTATTTGAAGGAATTTTCGAATGAAGAATAATGGAAATAAAACTCTTGAGTGTCTTGGAGTTCACTCAAAATGCTCTGTGGATTGATGGAAGGAGTTTTAAATCTGAAAAATAAGACTGTTTTTGCCCTAACCGATACAGTTCCAGGTGAAGGTTTCTATTGTTCTGGACTATCTTGCCAGTTGTGCATAAAGTTCATCAGTTTGGAGTGCACAAATTTAGTGTGAAGAGGTTTGTGGATGCTTTATTATTCGCCTTTAATTTTCCTGCGTATTTATCTTTCATCTCATTCGTATTTTGTTCGGGAGTTTGAATAAAGCCGACATTTTACAATAAATCTGTTTTCACTTGCACTTCAAAATGTTCTTTTCTTTTAATTTGTGAAGCAAAATAAACGGTCTCCACTTAATTACAACTGTTGCTACATTTTTCTTGAATGGTATCTGCTTCGGGGTTATACCTCGCACGTTGACACTGGTGCGATACGAAGGGTCCTCTTCGGCCGCACCCCCACCCCTCGAGAAATTTGGTTTTCAATCGCATAATCCAGGTGTGTTAGTCTGATTTTTCTAAAACTAAACACTATCGGAATCAGGTGTTTCCATGGGCTGTAGGAGTCCGTTTTAGAGCCAAACTATTTTAGAAATACGACTAATTTAGTGAACGGACACATACTCACTGACAGCTGTTCATAAAACTTTTGTTTGCCTTTGTGTGAGACTTGAAAAAAGGGCAAGGCAACAGTCATGTGCCCGCCAGACAGATTTTCTCTTAAATGAAAAATATTGTCACATTGTATTGATTAAATCATGCCCCTACTATCTAACAAATTAACAAAAGGAAATAAATATGAAAGAACACTTGGCCAATATGCACAAGTGGGACGTTTACCTGTCCTAACAATGCTTTTCCATGGAAAGAGACAATTTATGTAGGATAATGTTGTTTGAATGTGGCTCCTCCCTCTTCTGCTGTGCACATGGTGCCCGTTAGAAGACATCAACTGTTACCCCAAACACATTTTTTTCGAGGTCACAGGTTATTCCAGCCAAATTATTCATTCACATTATGTGCTTCAAGTTTTTTTGTTTTCGCAAAAGTAGTTGTGTGCCCATTTATACATTTTAATAAATGTTTTATTTAAAAAACAATCACCTTTATACTTGAGGCAAAGTCCAAGTGAGGTAGTGCTATTTAATGGTCGGGCCCTGTTCTCAATCAAACACTGGACATCTGGATCACATCTCTTTAAATCTCCCCTAAGCTTGAGCTGGGCTCTATCTACACAGGAAGAAAAAATGTGGGCGCAACATGGTGATTGTGTCCGCTGACTTCAGATGGGTGCCGCATCTTATTTTCAGACAATTGAAGAGCCATCATTCTACAGCAGCATCATTCTACAACACACTGGAGAAGGGAAAACAACTCTGTAATGTTAAGCATTATAAATGTTGAACATACTTTGGTTTGCATACATTTTCATTTACATTATTAATGCTCTTCAATTTCTAGATGACAGCTTTTAAAAATTTCCCAAAAGGAGCTGCAGCAATTCACAATATTGCGATCATGCCAACTTGTACAAATCAAACCAATCCCTGCAACTTTCCTGCACATTTGGCCAATCAGCATAATTTTTGCCGATGGAATTTGTCTCTCATTGACGCTGAACGCGCATGAGAAATGTCTAATAAAAATGTATGTTCTTTTTTTGTTGTGTAGACAATGCAGCAGCAACATGTAACAATATATCAACTATATTACTCAAACTGCCATTTAGTGCCTACTTTCAAATCTGTGTGGTATAAAACGAGTAAAAAACAACAAAATATATTATTTAAAACATTTTTTTGTTGTTGAAATTATGTGCTTACATAATTATGTAAGCACATAAATTATGTGTTACAAAAAACACTTAAAACAATGATGACAAATTCATAAAATCAAAAATTGATTGACTATTATTGAAAAAAATCTCAAAAACATTGCAACCTTTGCAGTAACAATTTAAAAAGGTGCCACGAATGTAGACATTTCTGGCAGCAACAATCACAAAATAATCCCACAAAATCCTGGGGGCACTAATCAAATAACTGACTTATGTTTATTTATTTGTCTTTATTACTGTCTGAGCATTAAGGTATTCTGGAGTGAGCAGCTGTGCCATGTTATTGACTTGGCCAAAGTTAATAGAAAGACTTCATATCAACTGTTCTTCTGGGAACTCCCATAAAAAACGGCAGAAAGACCTATCTTCCTCCTCTCTGACGTGTTTACAAATAATGACAATACAGTGGTGTTGTACATCAGTGATCGTTAGAAATACTTTCTAAAAGATCAAACAAAGGCCGACCTGTATTAAAACCAAAAACAGTTTTTCAGATGAAAGAATAATGTAACCAACATAGTTCCAGACACCCAAAAATGTGAATATAAAACACATTTTATTAAGAACAGTTAGTTTTACAAACAGTGTTTTAGAAACAATTACTTAAAGTGTTTGAATAAATATTTGTCATCACTTTTACTGAAAACTTGTTGGCAAAAACAGTGATGAGCGGAGAAGGAGGAGGGCAGGGGAGAGCAACGCAAACACAGCCTCTGTATCTTGGTGCGACTTCTTTCCTGAATTCAACCATGTTTCTCACCTTATTTATCAAAGTGCTTCCATTTACAACTTCAACTCAATAGGGAACGTACGTAAGGAGAAAATTACCACCAAACTAGAACCCACAGTGCAAGACTGACTGTTAATCCTGCCAGGGTTTGAGACCCTATCATATCCCACCTCACTTATCACAATTGGCTGCCTCTTTCCGACACTTTAATCACTACTTTTTTTTTTTTACATCATTAGAACTGGGTAGGTGCTTTCCGTCTAGCCACACATCATTTTGCAGCATGAGTATGTCCCACTAGGGCCTCTGAGGTCATAAACATGTACAGAGGGCGTTCCTGAAGAGTTTGGTCCCACTCTGGGACACCAAAGGCCACTGGCAGGTTGCTGTGTCTGTCAAGCACACAGTCCAAAAGTTTATTTTTTGATGATCCATCCTCTTGTAAATATCCTGCATGGAGGGAAAGGCATACAGTACAGCAAGGCCTCCCGTCACACGGGAGCGTAAAGCAACTCCAAGTGATTCCCTCCAGCTGTTGCCATGACCTAATCGCACACAGCAATGGTCACTCAATCACAGGCTCTGATAATGTCTCATTTGTTCTTACACTTTCTCTCTCTTGTTATGGATGTCAAACTTAGATGTGCCAGTGCTTATCTACAAGCCATTCCCTTAGTTGACTAACAGCACAACAAAACGCAAAAAAAAAGTATTTTACTTCGATAACCAACATATAATTTGTTTCTATAATAAAACATGTCTATTGATATGATAATAATAGGGTTGTCGTGTCTGACATGAGCAAAAACTGATATAGGCTTGCATGTAAAATCTCAGACATTAGTGCTCCAATACAAAGCTGGACAACCAATTAATATCTAAATGTCTTCGATGCATATGCACCCAAAGTTCGTCTTTTCTTGAATTTTAGTCCAGACAGTTACAAAATGTAGTGTAAACATTCATGGTAGGCTATATGCTGCTAGGAACTAGCAGCTACACAACAGCAATGCACACAGTAGCACACAAGCTAGACAGACATCATAAGTATCCTAATTGAACAATAATGCAGTCCAAAACAGCATTTTATGTCAATATAAACAAGTATCAAATAATTATAGTTGCATATTCCTTACTACAAATTAGAGATGCACGGATAGGCAATTATATAATCCGCAACCGCATCACCAAAGTAGTCATCCACCCGCCGTCCACCCGAACCAACATTTTATCAGAACCGCAACCGCCTGCCAGCCGCCCGTTGGAATACATCAGAGGTCGGCCACCTTTACCACTCAAAGAGCTATTTAAACCCGTTTCACAGAGTAAAGAAGCCAATGGGAGCCGCTATCGTTCTCGCGAATATCCAATGGTGTTCCTCCTGATGGCAAGAATAAGGGCGTGCTGTGAAGCCATTGCCTTTGACACCTTCAACAACATGTACAAACCGCTTGTTAGTCCAGCAACATGTTGTATCCAGCTTCCGCAATCACACGTACAAAATTGAAAGGCATACTGGGTGATACAGAGTACACTGATGGTTGTGATATAAACAATTTCAACACTCTAATATGCGCCACGTTTTGAAGTCATACCAAACAAGAATGACAATCACCTTTCGGGAGAACATCCTCACAGTAACACAACATAAACGCAACACAACAAATACCAAGAATCCTTTGCATCCGTGACATTTCCTGAATATATTTTACACCCCCGCGCCCCCAACCCCGCCCACTTTACCGACGCTGCTAGCGGGTTGTATAAAATAGTTAGGAAGTGTCGTGGATGCAAAGGATTCTGGGTATTTGTTGTGTTGCGTTTATGTTGTGTTACTGGGAGGATGTTCTCCCGAAATGTGTTCGTCATTCTTGTTTGGTGTGGCTTCACAGCGTGGCGCATATTACTAAGAGTGTTAAAAATGTTTATATCACAACCATTAGTGTACTCTGTGTCACCCAGTATGCCTTGAAGTCGTGTGCGTGTGTCTGCGGAAGCCACACACAACATGTTGCTGGACTGACAAGCAGATCGTACATGCTGTAGAAAGCGACAAAGCCAATGACTTCATAGTACGCCCTAATACTTGTTAACTTAGTGACTGCCGACAGTCATTCTAGAGAATGTTTGCGTCTCATATTGTCTTCTTCGCTTTGTGACACGGGTCCTAAATGGCTCTTTGAATGGTAAAGGATACTGATCCCTGAACCATGTATATCAAATATTTCCGAATGGTTCAACCGCCACCCGCCCGAATCTATTTAAAATCAATTTTTTCGTCATGTCACCCGCCCGACCCGCGGTTTATCTGCGGACTCCGCGGATGAGACCGCAAAAACCGCGCATCTCTACTACATATACAAAGTCCGCAAGGCAGACGCATCATTTAACTTACTGCATAATGAGTTTAACTTAATTAATTATTTAGGCCATGAGGTGTTGCCAAAAATATATATTACAACCCCCTTCAAATTAAAGACAGCATAAGTCCATTTCAGACGGTTAATACAATATAAGTTTGTGTTTTTCATAATCCCATGGTTTTCTGTTTCACTAATTTCACACGATCAAACAGTTAGGATGTGTGAATGGATTGGACAGTCCCAACACTTTCTTACTTAGTCACATACTTCCTGTCATGTAAATATGTGTGTTCACTAGGAATACTCCGTTATGAAATAATTACGCTAGCTAATGCATTTTAAATCAAACACATCTACAAGGATCGTTTCATTCTCACATTTCATTAAAAAGTCTTTAAGACTGCAGATTAGCAGTTTAAAAAAATCGGTTTAAAATTGCAATGACAAAAAATAGGTAACAATGACCCCTATTCATTAAACATCTCACAATGTACATTATATCCTTTCAAATCAAATCAAAGTTTCTATGAGAATGAATTGCTCAGCATGTGAATAGTAAAGCTCGTTGGGCGACTTACTCTCTCTCCTTCTCTGTGAGTCTGTCTGTGATGGTGTCCTTGATGGAGGAGCGTGATCCCTTGTGGATTACTGGATACCTTAGAGGGATATGCAGGAAGCATGAAATCATCAAGACCAAGTGTGCCGTGTAACCAAGGGCGACCGCCACGCTCCCATCATCCTTTGCTGCAGGGAACAGAAATAAACATAAACTAGTATCAAATCACATTAAATTGAGATGTCATTTATCAAAACAAATCACAAACGTAACATGTATTTAAACATTACACCACTTAAATCATCCATATCTCTCCACATTAGCAAAGGAAAAACTACAAAACACACAATGGAATAAAAAAAGATTAGAGGTAGAGGAACCAAGTCCACATCTGGTGAACAAGTAAAGAAGGCAATGTGTGTCCAAACTGCGGTTTAATATTGACACGCTACTAATGAAATGCTGTACAGAAAATGTGGACTTACGGGAAAGCAGGCATTTTTGGTATGTGGAATATTGTTTGCAACTTCGGATGCATGTTGTAATTGATTAAGTTATTTATTGGTTTATTTGACAGAAAGATTGTACAGTACTTAACATTGTTGTAAAGGTCCCCGAATTTGCTAAAATTACTATTTTTTAACTGGATGCCCTGAACAGATTTTAAAATATTTTACCCAATACAGGAAAAAGTTATACAGTGAAAAAAGCAATTCAATTGAAAGTGGGCCTGGGTCAATATTTGTTAAGTCAGGTCTATTCAACTGCTGGCCCCGTTTTGCCCGCCGATCATCACCCAAATAGGTTTGATGAAACCAATAAAACTAAGTTTGATCATGTATGCAGTACTACAGTGACCCCACAGGCATGTGTCACAATGAAGCAGCAGTGATGTGAGTCGAAGAACTATACTCATTCAACCCTAGAAAAAATGTATACAAGTAAATTGCAAAAATATGGCTTTTAACAACAACTGGACAACAAAGTATCAATGTTCTACCCCGAGCAAATGCTCAACAGGACCTTTTAAGCGAAGGACACATTGATCGTGGACGTGGACCCCGACTTAAACAAGTTGAAAAACCTATTCGGGTGTTACCATTTAGTGGTCAATTGTACGGAATATGTACTGTACTGTGCAATATATTAATACAAGTTTCAATCAATCAATCAATCAATCAAAAAGATCCAGACAAGCAGCAACAATGGTAGAAATCCCAGCATGTAAGCTTCATCACGAAACTTGGTCAAACATTTGCAAGAAGATATAACTTGTGCATAAAGGTATTCTGTTTTGTATTGAAATTGCTGACTTTCTAATGTTATTTGTATTTGTGGTCATTTTGTTTTTTGTCTGAGTAACGAACAGACCTCATTTAATATATGTAGCGCTTATTTTGACCAGTAGAGGGCTACAAGGTTAATTGTGATAAGTCACATACAGTGTGTGCAATGTTTGGTGTGTGAATGTTGTGTAATTTTTATGTGTTTAAACAGTTATAGGTTTTTGTGTGAATATATTAACACTCAACCTATTTTATTTAATTAAAAAACGCAATAGACATTATGTAAAATACACAAATTATGTTATACTTTTGTTATTTTTACTTTGTGTTAATATTTACAGTCTTATCAACCTAAATGAAGGTAGAAGTGTAAGGAAATAAACTAAGGAAAGAAAATAATTAAAAATAAGGAACACCTCAACAAAAATTGGAGTTGTTTTTTTCTTTCTGCTTTAAACTAGCTGCTTTTAACTAGCTGCACACGCTGGAGCCGAGTAGCGAGGGCAGAATAACAAATTTGTTGACAATGCAGTGTGAAAGCCGATGTGTTTGCTTTGCAATTAAGTAAACGCAGTCTCAAAGAAATATAATCTGCGGAGGCACTTTTTGACGAAAAATTTACATCACATGCAAAGTATAGTAAAAGCTGTGCAGCAACAGTGTTTATGGATCTAACTAAATCATTTGACACAATTACAATATTTTGTTAAAACAATTAGATTGGTATGGCATCAGAGGGTTTGTTTTAAACTGGATTAGAAGTTACTTAATCAACAGGAAACTATACGTGAAGCTCGGCGAACACACATCTACAACGCTAAATATATCCTGTGGTGTACCCCAGGGATCAATACTAGGACCAAAAATGTTCAATCTTCATATAAATGACATTTGTAGTTACAGAAGACTGAAGGTTAGTATTTTTTGCAGACGATACAACAGTGTTTTGCTCAGGAGAGAACAGATAAAAGCTAATAAAAATAATAACAGAAGAAATTAACAAAAATTGATGGTTTGACTACAACAGACTATCCTTTAACCTTAGTAAAACTAAAATAATGCTATTCGGTAACACTAGAAGGGAAAGTCAAACACAAATACAAATAGATGAAATAGAAATTGAAAGGGTATATGAAACCAAATTTCTAGGTATAATGACTGATGAAAAAAAGAACTGTAAATATCATATAAAAAAATATACAACATAAGGAGTCAAGAAATACGTCAATAATGAATAAAGCTAAATATCCCTAGTGTGTGAATGTGAGTGTGAGTGTTGTCTGTCTATCTGTGTTGGCCCTGAGATGAGGTGGCGACTTGTCCAGGGTGTACCCCGCCTTCCGCCCGATTGTAGCTGAGATAGGCGCCAGCGCCCCCCGCGACCCCGAAAGGGAATAAGCGGTAGAAAATGGATGGATGGATAAATTGGACCAAAAATTACTCCATATTCTTTACTACTCGCTAATGTTACCTTATCTGAGTTATTGTGTAGAAATGTGGGCAAATAACTACAAAAGTACACTTCATTCATGAACTGTGTTACAAAAAAGATCAGTTAGAATAGCACATAATGTTGGATATAAATACATTCAGAACTTTGATTCATTGAATAGAAAATACTGAAATTCCACGACATAGTGAGTTTGCAAACAGCTAAAATTACGTACAAAGCAAACTATAACTTGTTACCCAAGAATGTAAAACAATTCTTCTCAACAAGAGAGGAAAAATATAACCTTAGAGAAAAATCTAATTTAAAACATTTGTCTGCATGTACAACACTTAACACCTTTAGCCTTTAGTATATTAGTATGTGGAATTAAACTATGGAAGGATTAAGCAAAAAAATTAAACAATGTTCTAATATGATCCAATTCAAGAAACTCTTCAAACTTAAAGTGTTTACAAAGTACAAAGACAAAGAACCATTAAAAACTTTCTGACTTTATTCCGTCCATCCATTCATTCTTTAGAAATTCTTATTTATCTCACCATATGAAATATAACTTACTTCACTATTTATTATTCATTAATGGTAATATTCATGGAGTATATTGTGAACACATTGAGAACAGAAAGTAAACAAAAGTAAATGATAAATAAATGATAAATGGGTTGTACTTGTATAGCGCTTTTCTACCTTCAAGGTACTCAAAGCACTTTGATACTTTTTTCACATTCACCCATTCACACACATTCACACACTGATGGAGGGAGCTGCCATGCAAGGGCCTAACCAGCACCCATCAAGAGCAAGGGTGAAATGTCTTGCTCAGGACACAACGGACATGACGAGATTGGTACTAGGTGGGCATTGAACGAGGGACCCTCAGGTTGCGCACGGCCACTCTTCCACTGCCCCACGCCGTCCCCAAAGTGTTAGCAACTGCTATGTAAAAGAAAAGGGCTTGATTAAATTAGCTCTGCTTCTTCCTACTCCTTTTGTTAAATAGAGAAACTGGAAATTGTGATGCATCATTTTGTATGCATGAATAGCCCTGCGTTAAGTTAATTAACCCAACGATAAAGTAAAAGTTTTACAGCATCGATAAATCGCCACATGCATGAGTGTCTACGGCTTTAAATTAATTTTTTAATTTTCCTGAAGGAACTCTCCTGAAGGAATCAATAAAGTACTATCTATCTAAAGAGCATTCCAACTTTTTATAGGTTTTAGCAGCTGTGTGCTTTTGCGCCATAGCAGAATGAAGGAAGGGGGTGAATCCTCTTGTCCTTTATTAGTTGTCTTTGACTTTTGTGCGGCGAGGAGGGACCGCGGCCCGCTAGCATCACACGGTGCAACGAATAGCCCATTACTAACAAATGTAGTAGAGAACATGGACAAAATAATGACAAAACCAAATGCAACTGCACCAGTGCGGGAACATTTCAGTTCAAACTTTTAAAACTAGATGAGCCCATTAACAAGAAGGAGCCCGTTTGCCGAATGTGCTCGGAAACAACAAACAAACTGCACACTTGCTTGAAACACAACCACCCGACATTCCACACTCACTGAAGTGTTTGGTGTGCAAGATCAGTGCAAACAAAACATTGCAAAAGGTGTGCGCTCACAGAAAATGTGCTTCAAATCATTGTGGATGACATTCTGCCATTTAATACTGTTAAGTGTTCCTCACTTGGAATCTGCCAGACTTGTTTTTTTTCTTTTTTGCACATGGCCTGTTAACAATAGGGCTGTAATGGTATTGTAGATAACGCAGGGTTTTTGTTTCAAAGTCTTCACAATAATGCCGTGACGTGTGACAATATCAAATGAAAACTTGGTGAGCGTAGTTTTTTTCTGGCGCTTTCGTGTTGGCTGGGTCTGAAATTAAACTACGTTTCCCAGAACACTCTGCACAGCATGGGAACGGCAAAGCTGGCATGTAGAACTCCGTGAGCAGGAAGTTAATTTTCCTAGCGGGTAAGAGGAATTGTTTTGTTTTTGAAAATTTTATTAAACTGGGTCTGAGTTATGTTGCTAACAAAACAGACAAACAAACCCTAGTGAAAATAAACTTCTTTGGCGGAGGTAAGAAAGTGTGCGTACTGCAAAGCAAAGAGTACTACCACTTTTGTCTCGAACCTTTCACACTTAACACAGCCAGCTGGTCACGTCACATAGCACCAAGGGAAATCACCGCGGGGCACGCTGGAGCTTATCCAGCTTCACTCAGGTGGAAGGCAGCGTACACCTTGGACAAGTAGTCACCTCATAAACCACCACCCAGAAAAGCTATTTGAAGCCAACAAAGCTAAACATCAGTGGATGTTTGAATTTGTACTTTCAAGACATCAATTGTAAGTTTTTTTATAGATATTTATATATATTTATCTATATCTATATATATATATATATATATATATATATATATATATATATATATCTGCTTGAAACAGTAGATGTTCCTGCACAATTATTAGCATTTAAAAATACATGTTAGAGTAATAAAAATGATTAAAACATTTGAGCATTATTTTTGTGTTCAATTACAGTAATTGTGTTTATCCTAAACATTCCTGCCACTTCATTTTACACATTATGGCATCCTTTGTTTTTTTGGACATATACCACAATAACATCGTACCGTGGCCATAATACTGTGATAATATCCTACAGTGATGTTTTGATACTTATTACTACAATGTACATCTGCTTATAGTGTATTGTTTATACTGTTACTCTTCACTTTTGTTTAGTAAGGTCTCAACTTGGTTGTCAGTTAGGTAATGTACAAATGTACGTCTGCCAACATGTATGATATTGACGTGCAACTTATTTTGTCAATACTTTATTTAGCCATTTTATTTATTGTTTTATGTGTGTATATTTGATTTCCTCCCACCCACTTCTTAACATATGTTATTGTTAAAAGACAAAGTATATTTTATTGTTATTGTTTGTTTTATTCAACTTGAAGATTTAAACGTTTACATTCCTTTTACATTGTTAGAATATACCAGAAATACAAGTGAATTGCATTTAGCAAAATATGCATGCATTATTAGTATGTATTATCATTACATAAGTGGTTAATTTGGTCTCCAAAAAAATGATGGCAATACCTTTTATCTGCAATACTTGTAAGTCAATATAATCTTGGGGCAAAATTGGTTATTGGCCCAGGCCTTTTTGAAAGAGCATTAAAATACACATCACTATTAAAAATCATGTTAAAATACTATGTATGTACAGAATAAGCTATAGTACATATAAAATCAACTATATATTTTTGATGCTGATATAGTTTAAATGAGTTGAGAAATGTGGAAAGATTACTTATTTTGATGAGACTTAGGGCCAGAAAATTAGTCAGTTGAGGAAGTCATGCCATATTGGTTGGTCACTAGGTGTCAGTAACGTCACATGGATATAGATCGAGGTGCTATACAGCTATTCTTATAAAGTTAATTAAAAACATATGAAATGAATACAGTCTTTCAGTAAAGTTAAAAAACAGATAACCTATTTCCACCTCAAAAAAGGCTAAACTACTAAATACGGTAGAGATTGGATAGTTTATTGAGGTCCTAGGTATTGGCACAGAGCCGAGAAGACATCGACTTTGACTTAATAGAGGAAGTAAAATTTTCAACAGAGTTCACGGGAACTCTGTTGAAAAATCTTTACTTTTGCCAGTGGAGAGCTAAACGTCTGGGTTGACACATTCAATCAAATTTACGGTGCCTTCATGTGGAGACATGGCAAACTATGTCTGACAACGACATATCTTTCATGTAGAAACATCCTCCCAACACTATTGGTAAAATATATTTGCGTGCAAATAAATACTTTTTAGAGAGTAAGAGATGAGGGAGGGCAAAATACGACCGGCTGTTTTTAGACAAGTCACAACAAGAAGCAACAACCACTCCGAGCAAGGCTCGATTGACAGCTGAAACTCTGAGCATGTAAGATTTATCTCTTAATTGTTTTAAACTATTATTTTGCACACACTAATATTTTACTAATGTAGGCATATAACTCAATTTACAAGTACCTTAATTTACGAGTAATTTGAGAGCAGCAGACAATATCCAAAAGAAAGACATACAGTACAATCACGAAAATATAGAGAAGCTATGAATGGGTGTTCGCGGCAGAGAGGCAGCTTGAAGTAGACACCAGAAACAGTCTGTTCTCCCAAGGAATTCACCATCAGTGCCCAGAGCGGAACTTTTTGTGTAAGGTACCTGCACAGTAAGGTTGAACTACTGCTGTGACTACGGAGGTGAATATTAAACAACTTCTCTGCGGTTGCTCTCCAAGGTAAATGTTATACATTATCTAACTCAAAGAGCTCCTTATGCAACAAAAATAATCTCTTTCCTATTGTAATATGATAGAGAGTGTTGCCAGATATCACAAGAGAAACAAGTAAGTTGCTCTATATGAAAACATTGCTTACAATAAACAGGCCTGGCAACACTGGATGAAAAAGCAGCCCAGAGGAGAAACTGCATCGTCCACACTCCAAGGTAAATACAGTACAATATCATTGTTATTATTTTGTAAAACTCCTGGAGTTGTTTCAGTTCATTCAGTTCAGTTTATTCATTTAAAAACCACCACAGTGGGCAAAAGTGCTGCAGAGACAGAGGAAATATTTTTTTTTTTTTAAAAGTGCACGCAGTGTCAAATTTACATTGTAACACATACAAATTAATAAAATGCAATAGTACAATGTACCTTAAAAGAAGTGCAAAATACATCCAAAAAATATTAAAATGTAAAAAATCAATAAAAAAAATATAAAATAAGAAATAAAACAATCAAGATATCCTGCCTAACTGGATTTGAAGTAAATACAGTGCCCTCCATAATTATTGGCACCCCTGGTTGAGATGTGTTAAAAGCCTTAAAATAAATTCAGTGTTTATTGCAGAAGAATACTGTCACACTGAAAATTGTAGGAAAATGTAGCCTTCAACTCAAATGAATTGTAAGAAAATAAAAAAATCCCTGACTAAAAAATAATTATTTTTCATTAAATCACCTGTTCCACAATTATTGGCACCCTTAACAATTCCCAGGAAATAAATATAATTGAAGCATTTCTGTCATTTCTACAGTAGTTTACAAAGTTTACCAGAGTACGTAGGAACATTTAATTAGTAATTCATCACTTCCTGTTTCCCTGGGGTATAAATATGACGTGACACCGAGGCCATTTCTCTTATCCACTCTTAAACATGGGAAAGACAAAGGAACACAGCATACAAGTGAGGCAGATGTGCGTCGACCTTCACAGGTCAGGCAGAGGCTACAAGAAGATTGCCACTCAACTGCAGCTGCCCATATCCACTGTGAGAGGAATAATTAAGAAGTTCAAAACAACTGGAACAGTGGTAAATAAGCCTGGACGAGGACCCAAGTTTATTTTGCCACCACGCACAGTGAGGAGGATGGTAAGAGAAATCAAAAGATCTCCAAAGCTCACTGTTACAGAATTACAACAAATGGTAGCATCCTGGGGTCACAAAGTCTCCAAATCAACCATCAGGCGCTGTCTACACGCCAACAAGCTGTTTGGGAGGCATGCACGGAGAAAACCTTTCCTCACTCACAATCATAAACGCAAGCGTCTGGAGTTCGCCAAACGGTATTGGGGCTTCAACTGGGACCGTGTGCTTTGGTCAGATGAGACCAAGATTGAGCTTTTTGGCAACAAACACTCTAAGTGGGTCTGGCGTACCACGAAAGATGCGCATGCTGAAAAGCACCTCATACCCACTGTGAAGTATGGGGGTGGGTCAGTGATGCTGTGGGGCTGTTTCACTTCCAAAGGCCCTGGGAACCTTGTTAGGGTGCATGGCATCATGAATGCTTTGAAATACCAGGACATTTTAAATCAAAATCTGTTGCCCTCTGCCCGAAAGCTGAAGCTGGGTCGTCACTGGGTCTTTCAGCAAGACAATGACCCTAAACATATGGCCAAATCTACACAGAAATGGTTCACCAGACACAAAATCAAGCTCCTCCCATGGCCATCTCAGTCCCCTGACCTCAACCCCATTGAGAACCTGTGGGGTGAGCTGAAAAGGAGAGTACAGAGGAGAGGACCCAGGTCTCTGGATGATTTAGAGAGATTCTGCAAAGAGGAATGGCTGAAAATCCCTCTTTCTGTCTTTGCCCATCTTGTGAAACATTATAGGAGAAGATTAGGTGCTGTTTTGTTGGCAAAAGGGGGTTGTACAAAATATTAACACCAGGGGTGCTAATAATTGTGACACACATTATTTGATGTCAAATAATTATTTCTTTATGTGGGATTTTTTCCCCACTGAATAAATGCACTTGTATTGAAGGTTGGATTTTTCTCTTTTTTTCCATTAAGGTCCCATATTATTTAGAAAAAAAATAAAATAATTGGAAGCTAAAAAACACATCTCAACCAGGGGTGCCAATAATTATGGAGGGCACTGTATATGTTTTTAACCTAGATTCAATAGATAGTGGAACGTTGTTCCGCTCTCCCTTCCACTGAAAAGGCTCTATCTCCTCTGGTTTTAATTATGGTTTTAGTACAGGGTAGTAATTTGCTCATGTCATGACGAGCAGGAGAAGTTTGCAAGCACTGCAGCCGCTGGAGAGAGCCCTGATTCAGGCCTACATACAAATAATTACAGTAATCCAGGCGTGACGTCACAAATACATGGATAGCTCTTTCAAAGTCAGACTGTGAAATATACTGTTTTATTTTTGCAAGGACTCGTATGTGAAATAAGCTAGATTTTATGACAGAGCAGATTTGTCTGTCCAATAGAGATGCTCGGATGGGCAATTATATCATCCGCAACCGCATCACTAAAGTCGTCATCCACCCGCCATCCACCCGAACCAACATTTTATCAAAACCGCAACCACCCGCCACCCCCTTGTTGTTATATATCAGGGGTCGGCAACCTTCACCACTCACAGAGCTATTTTGACCCGTTTCACAGAGTAAAGAAGACAATGGGAGCCGCGACCATTCTCGCTAATATTTGCTGGTGTTCATCCAGATAATGAGAATAAGGGCGTGCTATGAAGCCATTGCCTTTGACGCCTTCTACAACATGTACAAACTGCCTGCCAGTCCAGCAACATGTTGTATGCAGCTTCCGCAGATACACATACAAGATTGAAAGGCATACTGGGTGATACAGAGTACACTGATGGTTGTGATATAAACAACTTTAACACTCTAATATGCGCCACACTGTGAAGCCACACCAAACAAGAATGACAAACACATTTCGGAAGAACATCCTCACAGTAACACAACATAAACGCAACACAACAAATACCCAGAATCCTGTGCATCCATGATTGTTCCTGACACCGCGCCCCCAACCCCGCCCACCTTGACGACGCACGGGGGGGGGGTGTATAATATAGTCAGTAAGAGTCATGGATGCAAAGGATTCTGGGTATTTGTTGTGTTTATGTTGTGTTACTGTGAGGATGTTCTCCCAAAATGTGTTTGTCATTCTTGTTTGGTGTGGCTTCACAGTGTGGCGCATATTAGTAAGAGTGTTAAAGTTGTTGATATCACAACCGTCAGTGTACTCTGTATCACCCAGTATGCCTTGCAGTCGTGTGTGTGTGTCTGCGGAAGCCACATACAACATGTTGCTGGACTGGCAAGCAGTTTGTACATGTTGTAGAAGGCGTCAAAGGCAATGGCTTCATAGCACCCCCGTATTCTTGTTATCTGGGTGACCGCCAGCAGATATTCGCGAGAATTTTTTGCGGCTCCTATTGTCTTCTTTACTTTGTGACACGGGTCTAAATGGCTCTTTGAGTGGTAAAAGTTGCCGATCCCCGAGCTATGTATATTAAATATTTCCGAATGGTTCAACCGCCACCCGCCTGGATCTTTTTAAAATATTTTTTTTCGTCATGTCACCCGCCCGACCTGCAGTTTATCCACGAACTCCGCGGATGAGACCGCAAACCGCGCATCTCTACTGTCCAGCTTAATCAAGCTGTCAAAAATGACTCCAGGGCTCCTTGCTGATGTGTGGCAATATGAAGACAGAGGACCAATAGCACTCTCATGTGCTTGCAGCAGGTTTGTTTGACCAAATGTTTTGACCAAGTTGTTTGTAGTACATTCTACTGTATTGAACAGTGTTTTTTCTTATCTAAAAGTTTTTTTTTATTTTTCAAAAAGATGTCACATATTAAAATTGCGATGCTTGGAGTTTAACAATGGGAGCAAGCACATACATATTACATTTGTTCACATTTATTTAAATGGGAGGGGTTGCTTTGAGATACAAGTGTTTGCAGTTCCAAGCTCGGTCGTGGAACAAATCGTGTTCATAAGTTGAAGTACAGGACCCAAGTATTTAAAGAAGACATAATGTATGCGGGGTGCATCAGCATATACTACTCACCTCCCTACCATGGAGAGGGAAGAGGGGGTTAATGTCCGAAGATTCGACTGCAAGATTGAAAGTGGAATCAGACTCATAGACTATAGTCGCTTTCACGCTAATGAGTGTACGTTGTGTTTCATCATTTACAATTAAAGTTTAGAATAACTATCCAAAACTTTCCACAAAGACATTGAAGACATTGTTGGTAGTCTTGTCCAAGACCAGACATTCGCAGACTACCAAAAAATGGATGCTGAACACACACTGCCTGTCATTCACATTTCAAACAATATTGTTATCTTCTCTCTGAAAGTCAAACTCCATTTTCATACCAATGACGAGTCAGTATTTATTTCATCATAGTAGGAGTAAAGACACATGTTATAGACGAAGAACTTGCAGTATAATAACACTTTGAAAAGGTAGAGAACTAATCAACCAGACGATATTGAGTTGGTGGTTTCCTTGAAAACATCTGGAACTATATTGACAGACCTCCACCAAGGCTGAACGATCCTAATTTGAATCAGCACCAAACAGAACACCTAGACTTCCTGCATACACCATTATTCTGTAGGTTAATGTGTATTTGTTCAGAATTTAAGGAAAATGTTGAAAAAAGCTACCTCGTCAAAAATATAAGTGTTAGTTTACCTTGCATGTTTTAATGGACATATTTAATAGCAATAAGAAGGACACGCAAATAAGTAAAATAGTTAATCTTTGGGGTCAGCTAGCGGACATTTAGCCACAAGCAACACATCAGGGTGCAACTAAAGACAGACTGACAAGGTGAGTTGACAAAGAAAGCTTGTTTAAATGTTGGGAAATGATGCCGCTTCCTGCAGAAACACTTTGACGGCCAGCAGGATTAGGGCTCCCAAATGACCCTGACCCTTGATTCTAATGTGGAACATCCATCCCCGAAGGCCAGAATAAAGTGGCTCCAACACACATTCGAACAATTCTGGACTTGATCTGGCTCTCTTTGGGACATACCTCACAAAAATAAGAGTCAGGAAAAGCTGTTGAGGTAAAATGGAGTTCAGTGCACCTTCCTGTAGCGTATTTCAAGGACTCTACAAAAAGCAGAAGTTTGTGGCTGGAAAATATTCACTATCTTGAAATTAAATAGCAGCTCTTGAGTAGATGTGAAAACCTCTCTACCAGAAAGATAGAATTAAAGATGTATTTGCCAGCAGTTACCACTGTAAACCATTTTAGTCTTTGTTGTCAATAGTACTACTTACCAACTACAAATTGTCACTTCTGAAACGATACTAATATTGGACCCTGCAGTAGTGTCAGTATAAATCATACATACTTTTATTATTTTATAGTGTAGGATGTTGTTAGAAAAGGCTTGATCAAGTGAACACTAACCTATTTTTTGATAACTGTCTAAAATGGACTTAGGCTGTGTTTAATTAAACTGAAGTGGAGTCATAGTAGTTTATTTGGAGACACCTTGAGGCCACAATATTTCATGAAGTCAACCCCATGGCACAAAAAGTTGAATGATGCGGATACGTTTGTTACTGGGGAATCTTTAATACAGTGGTTCTCAACCTTTTTTCAGTGATGTATCCCCTGTGAACATTTTTTAATTCAAGTACCCCCTAATCAGAGCAAAGCATTTTTGGTTGAAAAAAAGGAAGAAAAACACAGCACTATGTCATCAGTTTCGGATTTATTAAATTGTATACCAGTGCAAAATATTGCTCATTTGTAGTGGTATTTCTTGAACTATTTGGAAAAAAAAGATATAAAAAAAACTAAAACTTGTTGTGAAATAAACAAGTGATTCAATTATAAATTAAGATTTCTACACATTGAAGTAATCATCAACTTAAAGTGCCCTCTTTGGGGATTGTAATAGAGACCCACCTGGATTCATGAAATTAATTCTAAAAAATTTTTCACAAAAAAGAAATCTTTATCTTCAATATTTATTGAACATATCCACAAAAACATCTGGCTGTCAACACTGAATATTGCATTGTTGTATTTTTTTCCCACAGTTTATGAACTTAAATTAATATTTTTTTGAAGTATTATTCAATAAATATATTCATAAAGGATTTTTGAATTGTTGTTATTTTTAGAATATTAAAAAAAAAACTCACGAACCCCTTGGCATACCTTCAAGTACCCCCAGGTGTACGTGTACCCCCATTTGAGAACCACTGCTCTAGTATGCTTCTTCTGCCATGTTATAGTTTGCTTTGTGCATAATTCTAGCTGTTTGCAAATTCACTAAAATGTTGAATTTCAGTATATTTAAATCAATAAACAAAGGATTTGGGTGTTTTCAATATCCAACATCATGTTTTATTGTTTTTCCCCCCATATTTCTACACAATGATTTAGATATGGTAACACTAGAAAACAGTGGAGACTATCGAGTGATTTTTTGTCCAAAACATATTTTGCATTATTCATTATTGATGTATTTCTTGCCATATTATGTTATATATTGTTTTGTGAGATTTATAGTCTATTTTTTTAACACTTATTAAACCTATGTTTTGTTGCACTGGTTTGTATATTGTGTGTTAAATGTCTGTTGCACTGGGAAATGACAGCACATAATTAATGATTTTACCCCTAAAAGTTTTTCAGGGATGCGCTTAACTATTAACAATTGTCAGTTTGTGAGAAATAGTAAGTCATTTAATAATGTCTTGAACCCATTGAGAAAATATTTGCCTGCAACCAGAAGAGGCCCTGTTGAATTAGTCTGCAATGATTTGCAGCCTAAAGAACAACAGTCCAAGCCATCCGTTATGGCAGATTATATCATAAGTAGGGGTTGTTACAAGGGTGCACAGCATGACTAAAACAGCAAAATGAACCTAACTTCTCCAAATTCTAAAGCAGACACAAAAACATAGGGAGTGGGCAACGCTGCCAGAGGGCGGCTGAATGACCATGTGCATGAAAAAAGTTCATACTGAATGGTGGATTGTGTCAGGATGTGCATAGAGTAGACAGTATTTGAGCAACTCTAGGGCTGGGCGATCAGGCTGGAAAAAGTATCAGGATATAAATGTTTTATATTGGTCGATATTGATAGTTATTGATATTTTTGACTTGATTTATATTAAAAATTGTCAACATATTCATTTAAAATGTAACCATCCTTTGAGTATAATCCCCTCAGGTATTAATGCAGAAAGGAGAGGAAATGTTAACTGTGGACAACATTGTACACAAAATTACAAAATCACTTTGAACACCTAATAACTGCTTAAAATTGAGGTGCAAGAATAGGGATTTCATAAGACATACCGTATTTTTCGGACTATAAGTTGCAGTTTTTTTCATAGTTTGGCCGGGGGTGCGACATATACTCAGGAGCTACTTATGTGTGAAATTATTAACACATTACCGTAAAATATCAAATAATATTATTTATTTCATTCGCGGAAGAGACGAAGAAAATGTCAGCAATCGTCACACACACGTCAGCAATCGTCACACACACGTCAGCCAATATGAATTCGGCGGGGGAGGGTCATTGCATAAGTGCATTGTGGGTCATGGAATGCTAACTGCTATATGCTATAACCGTAAGCTATTAAAATGGATCATTTCATCTTTGGCAGTAACCTATAAAAACTGAGAAGGGCTGAACAAAAATGGCACCGAAAGGGAGATCATGTACTGCAGATTACACAATATCAAATAATATTATTTATCTCATTCGCGGAAGAGACGAAGAAAATGTCAGCAATCGTCACACACTCGTCAACCAATAAGAATTCGGCGGGGGAGGGTCATGGCAGAAGTGCATTGTGGGTCATGGGATGCTAACTGCTATATGCTATACGCTACTGCCGTAGCTATTAAAATTGATCATTTCAATATCAAATAATATTATTTATCTCATTCGCGGAAGAGACAAAGAAAAGGTCAGCAATCGTCACACACACGTCAGCAATCGTCAAACACACGTCAGCCATTAAGAATTCAGCGGGGGAGGGTACTGGCAGAAATGCATTGTGGGTCAAGGAATGCTAACTACTATATGCTACTGACAGAGCTAATAAAATGGATCATTTCATCGTTGGCGGTAACTTAAAAAAACTGAGAAGGGCTGAACAAAAATGGCACCGAAAGGGAAATCATGTACTGCAGATTACAAGCTGGACGTAGTGAAATATGCAGCAGAAAACGGCAAGAGGAAGCGGCGCATACCTTTGGAGTTGGCAGAGTTGTTTGGAAGGGACATCGAGGAAGAACATTTCATGGGATTAAGCGATTAGGAGTGACAGATTGTTTGGCAAACATATAGCATGTTCTATATGTTATAGTTATTTGAATGACTCTTACCATAATATGTTACGTTAACATACCAGGCACCGTCTCAGTTGGTTATTTATGCGTCATATAACGTACACTTATTCAGCCTATTCTTTATTTATTTTAAATTGACTTTCAAATGTCTATTCTTGGTGTTGGATTTAATCAAATGAAATTTCCCCAAAAATGCAACTTGTACTCCAGTGCGACATATATACATTTATTTCCTTCTTTATTATGCATTTTAGGCCGGTGTGACGTATACTCCGGAGCGATTTATAATCCGAAAAATACGGTACTTAATCTCGTAAATGTGATAGTTGATGTTTTCTTGATTGGTTGTTAGATTGTCACTCTCACTGATCAGAGACCACTTCTGGCGTTGCTTGGTTACCAGAAAGCGGGTGTCTTTGTTTATGCAACCAGCCTCACTTTGCATCTCTCAGTTTCTTTTCGAAGAAGATAAAATATATTGAACGCTATATCTAACACATGTTTTATTGATATCGATTATGTGTCTGCCTTAATAAATATTGATATCCTTTTATGGCCCAACACCAATGAGATTTGCTTCCCGCCACTTTGTTCTTTCCATAGCTGCTCCCACGAGTTGTAGGTGATGCTGAAGGCTTTCAGTGAAGCTTTGAGTGTCTTTGAAGCGCTTCTTCTGGCTTCTAAAGCAGCGTTTGCCATGCTGGAGTTTGTCGAGTTTCTTGGGGACCCAATGGTCTGTCATGCAAACTATATGGTCTGCCCGGTGTATCTGGGTTTGCATCAGGATGGTGTGAATGTAGGGAAGGTTGGCTCGGGTGAACACATCTATGTCAGGGTTTTTGTCTTGCCACTTTATGCCAAGTAGTTTCCGCAGCCTGGTGGTGTGGAAATGGTTCAGCTCCCTGGCGTGGCATAGGTAGAACATCCCCGACTCAAAACTATAGAGCAGGGTAGTGAGCAGTACCACTTTCTAGATAGACCTTGACCTTTGTATCTGTGGTGATGCCTCTTCCGTTCCACACATTCTTTGGTAATTTGCCTTGGTAAGACTGGTGTTGACCTTGTCACCGATGACAACCGTGCGGGAAAGTGTACTGCCAAGATATGTGAACTTGTCCACTATGTTGAGTCGTTATCCCTTGACAGAGATGTTTGCTTCAGAGTAATTTCCGGGAGTGGGTTGGAGCATCACTTCGGTCTTCTTGTTGCTGATTGTGGGCCCAAAGTTTTTTGCAGGCCTCAGAAAACTTGTCAACCCTGTGTTGTATGTCCGCTTTGGAGGGAGCAATCATCAGTAAACAGGAAGAGCGAGGATGCATCCATGACGTCTTTGTACAGGTGGGTAGGCGAAAGGCCTTGTTTGTAATCAGTCGGTCATGCTTGGAGCAAGTCTAAAGACGTAGTAAACTGTTGCTGTTGCAGTCGCCGACTGCATGCTTCCCAAACACAACATCCAAGGCGGTGCTGCCACAGCCTACTCTCACCTTGAAATCACCTAGAATGATGAGTTTATCTGAGTTGGGAACAGCGTTCATTGTTTTTGATCTCATCTTGGTTGGTCATGGTGGGGGCATAGGCGATGACAAGAGTAGTGAACTTCTTCCCATGTGAGAGGGGCGGTGTCATTGACATAAGTCGATCGTTCACTCTTTTTATGGGTCCAGCCAGCTTGCCAACAAGCATCGTACTTAATGCAAACCTAGCTCCAGCCACATATCGCTCTTCAGGTTTGCATCCACTCCAAAAGAAGGTGTAGCCTGTACCTCTTGTGCAGGGTTCTTCCTCGCCTGCTAGCCTAGTATTGTTAAAGGCAGCCATGTCGATGTTGTATCTGGCAAATAATTTGCGATGAGTGCAGTGCGACTCTGTGGTCTACCCGAGTCATTCCTGTGTATAAATGTGTGCAGGTTCCATTTGGAAAGATTTAGAGATGTACTTGTTTTTCTTGTTCGTCGACCGTACATGCAGGGTACCCGCCAGCCGCGGTGCACTGGCTAGGGTGATTTGGAGCAGGCAATATTTAGGCACCTTTTCTATCCCCTTTCTCATGCCATGGGGGTGAGCAGTGCGGCCTTGAAGAGGACTGCTCAGTCGCTCAGACTGATGCCAAAATCCACCGCTGTTCCTTTCAGTAGATAGCGACCATATGGCCTGAGCAGCCTGTGTGCATGGCTGCGGCTATGGCTGCCAGCGTACCCACACTTGCGGCTTTGCTACTTGCCTGTAGCCACAAGACTTGCGGGGGTGGGAGGAAGGATAACGGATGATCAATGGCTTGCGTGGTACCTTTATTTAATGGGAGAGTTGGTGGCGTCGCCCTCACGCTCTTGTCTGAGACCACCAATGTCCAGTGGCAAGACAAGGTTAAGACTGGTGGTGGAAACGGATGCAATGGACGACCAAGTTGTCCTGTGTGCCTCAACTTGCTTTGTACGCTCCACGGTGCATTGCTTTGGCTGCCTTTCTCTCCATTGAACAATTTAGGATTCCTCCGCAGAGTACATCGGCGTCCAGTCTCCGCATGCTTTTGGTAGGCAAGCCCTGATTTACCAACTGTCTCAGTGGAATGCAACTTCAATAGTGGAGACTTGTGGCGTTTGGGAGATTTAACCGCTGTAACTGGTCCAAAGGACCTGCCCATTTCCCTTGCTTCCACATCCACTACGCACTAAGGATGTCCAGATTAAAATGTTTTGGACTCAAATCTGATCCAATTTCGAGTCTTGATACTTTGACAAGACTGAACTGAAAATGTTTTATGGCAAGTAACTTGATAAAACATGTTCATAAAACTCATCTTGTTAAATGTTGAATTTGCTAGTAGTGCTGTAAATGTGTGGTATTGAATGCTTCTTACAATTATTCGTATTAACAAAGTAAAGTGGCTCATGCACACTAATTTAACGAAAGCAAAAACTAAATTTGGAGTTTTGCCTCAAAGACTTACTCCCAAAATGTGATAAACAATTACAAAAAAACTACCCAAAAATTATTTTATAAAAATAAGAAAAATATCAATCTAATCACTTTAGTATTGTTTATAAAGTGATACTACACTAGGTATTGTCTTGAAAGTATCGACATCTGGATCGATCACCCCGTTTTAACATTGAAGCTTTAGAGATTAGCTCTTTGTATCCTCCTGCTTGGTGTGTGTGTGTGTGTGTGTGTGTGTGTGTGTGTGTGTGTGTGTGTGTGTGTGTGTGTGTGTGTGTGTGTGTGTGTGTGTGGTATGTTTAACCATTCCTTTCCCTTTAGTCCTCCAGTGATAGTAGATATGAAAGAAACTAAACAGTATTTTTCGCCATAGTAATGAGGATTAGTATCTCAGAAGCAACTTTGCACTGTGGATAGATGACACGTTCATTGCAGCTTGCTCTAAAAAAGAAATGCACCCTCCTTGAATTCATGCAACTCTTGCATCTGTGTAACAAAGTACATGGAAATGTAATAGTTTCTCCCAGACTGTGCATCTTTTGAAGAAATCGTTCATGTGAGTATAATCTTTAGCATGTAAACACTGGGACACAGCTGTGGTAAGGATCTGTAAAAGCAATGCAAATATTGGTCTCCGATTCAATCCCATGATCAGAATCAGGACATCTTTAGTATATACAGTATATTAGAGAATGCTTGAGTCCAAGATAAAATGTTTGTTTGGGTGCCTTTTTGCACCAAATAAAACAGTGGTAGATAAGAAATTACCTTGAAAATCTTCTGAATTTGGCAGCCTCACTCCACAGATAACATAGTATGACGGATTTTCCTGTGAAATAAAAAAAAAAGAGTTAATTTCAAGACAATGATCAGATGTTGTAATATTTAAAGTATTAGGAACTTAATTACATTGACTTTAGATAATAGTTTTAACATACAAGAGGATATGCAACTTCAAATGAGATATTTAAAAATATATATTAACGTCAACTATTTGGTTTGCACTCACCACATCGATGGGGTAAATGTAGGAAAGCTCAGAGAGAAGCTGACGGCATCGGAAGTTGAGCTGGGCGTTGGACTTGAGGAACTGTTCTCTGGGGAGACACCACCAGACACAGGAACCACACAATGAGTAATTAAGTCAGTAATTTAAAAGAGCCCATTAATGCTGTCAAGAGTGTCACTTATTTCATAGCAATGGATCTAAAAACTGTTTATAGGCAAAATGTCCTCCAAAATAGACAGTGGTGAATTTAAGCGTGTTTTCTAACGAGTTTCAGCACATTTTGAAACACCCATTTTAGCTCCAAAATATGGACAAACTTGCATCAGCCTACTGACCTCATATACAGAAGACTGGAAACCAATTTCATGTTGCGTATTTTGTTCCAAGTCATCACAGTATTGTGATTTGTTCCAAAACACAATACTGTGACGCAGAAATTGATGGACATCACTGATAATTAATCACTACAGACTTTATGAGAGCCAACAAACATAATAAAACATCACTTACTGTGCAATGTCTGCTGTTATTAAGACTGATAGACTCGTGTGATATTCCCGTTTAGATGAAGAATGATTTATAATCTTTGTAGGGCTTTGTGATATGGCCTTTTTTTAATATCTAGATTTTTTTAGGTCATGTCACGATACACACGATATATCTCGATATTTCGCCTTAGCCTTGAATGAACACTTGATGCTTATAATCGCACTAGTATGATGATTCTATGTGTCTACATTAAAACATTTTTGTTTTACTGCATTAATATATGCTCATTTTAAACTTTTATGCAGAGAGGGAAATCACACCTTAGTCCATTGACCAAAACTGTATTTATTAAACAGTTATTAAGCAGTGGCACAAACATTCATGTCATTTCAAAACACAAAGTGCAAGATTGTCAGAGACATTTTAAAACAAGCGATTAGGTCACTTATATGCATGATGTCACTAAATTGACTTATTAAAACAACACTAAATTAAAGTGCACTTTTTGTACAGAACACCACTACAATAGTTTAAAACAAATAAACACAGGATATTTCAATAACTGTCAAATAAAAATTAGCTGCATAGTAGTAAATCAAATAGTGTATGTCCTTCGCTATGTGGTAGATTCCTGGAGAAGTTATCTCTTTTTGTTGTTGAATATTTTTTTCATATGGTCTGGAAATGGTTGCCACGACATTTTGTTGGTGTGGCACCGAACGGAAATGTTGACATGCAGAGTTTCAAACACTCTTCATTCTCTAGCGGGTGACTTTTCAAATGATGCTACACATTAGCACTAATGCTACTTTTTGTAGCAGCGCTTTTGTCCCACACTTAACAAATAACGGTTGTCTGTTCGACATATTCCCTCTTGAAGCCAAACCACCACCAGATGATGGATCCCGTGCGGTTTTTCTTGGGAATGAATTTTTCCTTCATTTGTTACCAGATTCGGACCTTCTTTCTCCCGTATTACCACTCGCACCACAGCTAACTTTACCCATGCTGCTACCTCTCTGCTCCGCGAGGGCGTATACGTATGTAACTAATGTAAGAAGGTGCGCTTGTTTTATCTCTGTGAGAAGCAGAGGCAAGAAAGAGTGAGAAGAGCCTGTAGTGTAATTCCCGTAGCTAAAAGCAACTGCGTGAGAACGTATACTCGAATATAACGATGTAGTCGTTTTCTTTATCGCATAGAGACAAACCCCCGATATATCGAGTATATCGATAAATCGCCTAGCCCTAAATCCTTGGGAAGTAAAGGGGTTGAAACCAATCGTCTCTTGGTGTCATTCTCATAATTTCAAGGGCTAAATTGGCTGTCAAAGTGTACCAACTTTTCGGAATTTGTCCTCTTCTTCTACTATCCAGGTGAGAGGCACGATTTAGGATTGAGAATAAGGTTTGACGAGCAAGGAAACGAGAAAGCACCAGATCAGTCGATCATGTCCAGATTGGTATTTAAGCACGTGAGATCATATAAAACACAATAACTAGTACCTGGTTAATATTCAAGTCATGAAATGTAAACGGAGTATTGTTGCAGCTTTTTAGATTTTTTTTTTTATTATTGGGTTTTATGGCAGAATAGAGGGCCCCCCATTGGCTACGCTGTAAGCAGACTTTAATTCAAGTTTATTTACAAGATTGAATGCATTAAAATCCGTTGTCATATATTTTATAATGATTGAGAAATATATGCAAAATTCAAAATACGTGCAGTTCCCCTTTAAGGTATGAATATATTTTTTAAAAAAGGCCAATTTTTTTTCCGACAGATCATGCCACGAAAGTCTCACTTTTCTTATTTTCTGAAACTTAGCAGCATTGCTTTTTTAAAGATAGCTTCGGTGTTGATTTGTTTATTTTTATTAGTACTATTTTGACTGTCCATTGTTTACATACAAATAATGATGATTTGTATCAACATGTTGCCTTTCCTTGATATTAAACGGACACAAATTTAAACCTTGCAGCCAAGTTCCATGTTTTAAATTTGAGCAGCACAGTTACAGTAAAAATTTATATTTCTGAATAAAGTAGTCACGTTTGTTAGTTAACACATGCCTAAAATCATCTTAATCTGAATTTAAGTCAATAGCTAAAGTAGAGCCACAAAAGAGCTGTTCACTTCATAATCCTATTAGTCGACTAATCTATCAAAATAGTCACAGCCTTAATGCTGTGTGTAAAACTTGCATGGCAGCCATTTCAATTTCAGAAATCACAATAATAAAATTTGGGAGTAAATCCAAGAAATTGAAATTAGGCAGATGCATGTTTCGCTGATGGTATTTTCCTGTTTTCTGGCCTTCCAGAGGATCGGGTGTACCATCTGTGACTGTCTGCTATTCTTCAGACAAAAAAAACTGCACCCAGAGTTGACACCCGCGGAACACAATACAAATCATTTCTTTAACACAAGACTTAAAATCGCAACTGGAAACAAATGCATGAAAAGTGCCAGATGCCAAAAAATGGCATTATGGAGAAAGAGGTGTGGGTGGCGGAGTGCACGGCAAAACTCTCAAGTCACGCAAGCAAGCAACACATTCTTCTGTGCAGCCATAATATTTGCTGATGGTTCAGATGTTAAAATATGTCTTCTATGCAGAAATCAGGGACAAATTACAGGTTGACACATACCTCTTGGCGGTACATTCCTTATGAAGCATGGTTAAAGATTCTTTCTCCTCCTCCAGACTTTCACGTTGTGTGGCAAACACTTCCTCTGAAGGAGACAAAATATTTATATATAAATACAGTATATATACTTTTTTTTTTTTCAAGGCTTTTATGTTTTTGTGTCTCAGAACAAACAGTTACAAGTCAGTATTATTGTCAGCACAAATCAATTTTCTTACACTACATATCAGTAAACTAGACTGTATGAATGTTGCAAATTTATAAAAGTCAGACTGATTAAGAACAAAACTGATACAACTTGAGGATGGAGAACATTGGCAAGCACACAATAACTCAGTGTAGCATAATAAACTGAAATAAAGTTTAATTTAGGGTCTTAACAAAGTCATTTTCAAAAATAAATTTGCATCCAGCTTAACAAACAGGCAGCAGCACTAATTATATAACATTTAAAACAATTACCGACAAGGTTTAATTGTGTCCACAGTTAAATTAATGGAAGCTTTGCATTTTCTCAAACATACATGATTATTAAATATCATTCAAATCAAAAGTAAGATTCCTAATTGAGTGTTAATATTTCAGTGTATTCGCCCACCTTGGAATGGAAAAGTTGGGCGCACGACCCCGGTTCTTAAAGTAGACCGATGAAAACGTGGCTGCCGGCGTCCGTCACCACCACCATACATTCATTCATTTTTCTACACTAGAGTGGGCTTCACAGTGAGTGAGCAGGGTTTTCATACTCTTTCCCTTAAATAATTTCCAGGAAGTTTTCACGGCATACAGTCATACAATCTGAAACGACGACACACCCACAATAAATATCCTCTGTCTGTCACTTTACAAAGGAACAAAGGAGCCTGTGGCCAGGGGAGAGAAAAACCTCTCACTGACAGAACAATACTAAAAATATAAGATTAATGTTACTATCATAGAGGAGTGGTTTGTCGACTCGACCTTTTTTAGGAACATAAATTTAGAAGATGGAGGTAATGCGAAATCCTCGACAATCTTTAATCCGTTGTCAGGGAAGAGATGGCAGCTGTTGTGAAGTCATTCGAGAGCATTCTCTCGTCCCATAGTGTGGCCATCGCTAACTTGGAGCCTGATGCTAATGCTAATGATAACTAGCTAACCAAACTTTGTACTAGCATCAACAAGCCAACTGCCACCGTGGATCTCCTCTTTAAAAAATGCGATCATCTGGAGGGCCACTTGAGTGGTGGGCCTTCCTGAGTGCTGTGAGGGCCCCCATCCGACTGAGTTCACCGCTCAGTTCTTGCAGGATGTGCAGGGGCTTGGCCCATGTTGGACCCTGCCCATGTTGGACCTATGCGCTAGGCCTAAAATGGCGAACCTTCTTGGCCGACTTCATTCTGGCCGTGGCTCGGAGGCACATCGCCTTTGCTGCGCAGTCCAGAGAAGGGGACTTTCGTGTTCCGACGTGATGTTTGGACTTCTCTTTCGAGATGTTGCGTATCACTTTATCCAACGGCCAGACTCATATTGGATGAGCCAACAAAGGCAGCAAACTTTGTAGACAAAAATATTAAAATTGAAGTTGGCCCATATTCGATCTAGGAGGCATCATACAATGCCTACTCTTAACACTGAAGAGGTGGTGATATCTCTGAATGCTGAAAAAGGCATTTGACTGAGTGGAGTGGAATTATTTATTTTATGTCCTGGAGAGATTTGTCTTTGACAGCAGTTTTATTTCATGGATAAAGTTCGTATATGTATCTCCTGAGACCTCGGTCAGGACCATTATTATTAAATCGGAATAGTTTTGCAATTACCTTTCCACCAAAAGATTTTCCCCTGAGCCCATTATTTTTTGCTCTAGCTATTGAGCCTGTAGCAAAAGCGATTCGCGCCAATCTGCTACTTACGGGCGTATGTAGTCAAATTGTGCAGGTGAATGTCTCTATGCAGATGGCCTCCTTATGTATGTCTCAAACATCTCTGTCTTTTTAGACTTCATTTGAAATAAAAAGACAAATTGTCAGGACTTAATTTTGGAATAAAAAGACAAATTGTCGAGAGAATTAGCACCACAAAACAACATTAAAATTCTTAAATATTTACTGGAATATGAAGCATTTGATCCCCCTCCGTTAAGGCTGATTAAAGAAGCCAAATTAACTAGACCAGTGTCTTTTAGGGCTCTGGTTCACTCTCCCAATCACTCCTCTACTTCCGCTTTTAAGAAAAATCCAATCGTAAAAATCTCATCCAGAATTTGGGTTCAGTTCGAGCGCTATTTTGGTTTACAGACTATTTCTAGTCTTGCACCCATCACTGCTAATCATGCTTTCCAAGAACAACATTAAATGTGTACATTGACAACACTTTTGTCTCTTTGTAGCAACTTCGTAATAATTTTCCACTATCTAAACACTTTTTTTGATATCTATAGCTCCACAGCTTTGTTTGCTATACATTTCCCAGGTATCCAAACTTACCAACTGACACGGTTTCAGCTGCTTTTTTGATACCATTTACGACTTTAAAAGGTTCTATTACACTTATTTACAATAATTTATTTCATTTACACCTAGAGTCTCTCTATTCAGTTAAGTAACTTTGGGAGGGTGACTTGTGAGAGACCCTATCCGAGGAAAGCTGGACACAGATTCTAAGAAAAGTTCATGAGCTGGACAGAGATTTTAAGAAAAGTTCATAAGTTTTTTATTTGTGCAAGACACAGCCTTATTTAATGCAAGCGAATACATAGTACTTATTATACCAAGGTCGGCTGGCTTTGATGTATGACGGAATATCGGTATTATGTGATTGGAGTCAACAGTATACAGGTAACTTAATACATATGTTTTGTCTTTGTTCATCCATGTGCAGTTATTGGACATACATTTTTAATACTTTGTCTTTGGTAATTGGCAAAAAGATTGAATCAAATATTCTTAGCAGACTATAAGGAGTAGGCCCTCTGAAATCTCTTAGCAAAATCAAAAATAACTACTTTGTTGGCTTGAAGATTCATCAAAGAAGTGTTAAATTTGGAAATAAAGTTAAAAAGAGTGTCAGACTCAATTTTTTCGACTTTAAGCACTTGTCACAGGTGGCTGTGTCTGGACCAATAGCTATTGTTTTTCTGTCTGATAAATAACGACAATTGTCGGCCCTGTACAGAACTGAGTTTCAGTACTCATCAGTAGTTGTGTGTGTGACATGAGCTTTTTAAGTATTCTTGGGTTTACTGACAGCTACCACAAACAACACAGAGATCTGGCAGGCTGTATCACTTACAGTATGTCACTCATGCTTTCATGTAATTCCCAGCACTTCACTATCGCATTAATCTATCACTCCATCTCATCACCCCCTTACTGGTACTGACAGATAAAACACAGCAGCACGCATGCAGTATTATTCGGTATTCTTCTAAAATGTTGATCATGCACATTATGTGACATTTGTATTAAAATTAAGCAGCTAAAATTATATATGAAATGAATCCAATCCACTTCATTTGTGTGGCACATTTTATAAACACATACTTTCAGTAATACACAGGAAGAAAGCTGTGCTTTCTGCTGTGGAAATGATCACTGTGACAAAAAATAAATCAGGAAGCTCACTAAATCTTACTTAAGACAACTTCAGGCCTTGAGGTAAATGGCAGGGATTCACAGAATTACAAAATTCCAGGACACAATGAACAAGCAGACTGCAGGTTTGGACAGAGTGGTTTGAACTTTGCAACCTCTGTTAGTCTTGGTCTGTCTGTGGACCATGTCAATGTCACTGTTATTTCCACGTCAATGTCACTGTTATTTCCACACCAAAAGCTATAAACAATGGAACCTCAGCTAAAAAGTTTTTCAGTAAGCAAGCTGCGTCCTTGCCAATTGTTATGCTTTAGATTATGAGCAAAAATCCAGGTTTCAAACGTCCCTGCCACTAATTGCCGTAGTGTATGTGATAGTGAACCCCAAACAAAACAATCATTCTTTAATTGCTAGCATTAGCTAATAGATAGAGATCGGTATAACTTTGTTTTTCCAAACCTGAAAAGGGAGAAATTGAGAGTGAAGGACAGTGCTGAGAAGAATTACCGTAAATTCCGGTCTATACGCCGTTAATTTTTTCATACACTTTAAGCCCCGCCTTGTAAAACCGTGCAGCTATTTATGGATTTTTCTTTGATGACGGCAATAATGCTAATATATATATATTTTTAAAAACAAGCAAATACACTGAAAATGTGTCTACTTTGGGCTATGGTGCCATATTTTGTATGATATTGCTCACTGCAGGTGGTGCAGGGTCCTTTCATTTAGTGCTTTCACCCATTCTGCTGGATCTGAGCGCTCGCTGCCTTTGACACAGTTGACCATACTGTTTTAATACAGAGGATAGAAAACTGGGTGGGAATATCCCGTTCTGCTCTCAACTGGTTGAAGTCGAATCTCAATCACAGGATACTTTGTTGAAATTGGTCATATTGTCTCTGACCAAATGGCTACGGCCTGTGGGGTTATTCAGGGCTTGATTTTGGGACCCCTGTTGTTCAACTTGTACATGCTGCTACAAGGTTAGCTAATATGCAGCTTCAATGTGTCCCAACACAATTACGCGGATGACATTCAGATCTGTGGGTCACTGACGGCAGGTGAACGTCAGCTTGTTGATTTACTTTGTCACTGCATCAAACAGATCAGTGTGTGGATGCAAAACAATTTTCTACAGCTATACTCAGACAAAACAGAAATCATTGTCTTTTGCTCAGAGAAGCAAAGAGAAACTATTATTAGTCACCTTCTCCCTGAAACCTAGTAATCAGGTCAGAAATCTAGGGGTAGTAATGGACTCAGTGTTGACCTTTAAACTGTCACATTAAGTCAATAACATCAGCAGCTTTTCACCAGCTGAAAAACACTGCCAAAACCAGAGGAATAATGTCTAAATCAGACTTCGAACGACTAATGCATGCCTTTGTCTACAACAGGTTAGACGACTGTAATGGCCTTCTCACTCGGCTCTCTAAACAAGATGTAAAGCAGCTGCAGTATACCCAAAATGCAGCTGCTCAAGCCCTGACTAGAATCAGGACATACGACCATTGAAGTCCAATGCTTAGGTCACAGCACTTGCTTCCTGTTGCTCAGAAAATTACTGCAAAACTGCTCTGCTTTTGTACAAGTCTCTCTCCACGGTCTTGTGCCAGGCTGAAAACACTTCTATTTAATTGTGTATTTGACAACTGAAATAATTCTATCTACAGTATTCGATGAATTTTAATTTTAATCATGATTTTTTTATGATTTTATTTTGAAATATGACTTTATATTTTTATTCTTCTTTTAGATTTTTGTAAAGCACTTTGAGTTGCCTTGTGTAAAAATTGTGTTCTATAACTAAACATTCCTTGTTTTGCAACAAAGTGCCGTTCTCTCTTCTAGCCATCCATAGCGTTCTACTCGTATGGATTCTTCATTCATCACTCCAAGCAGCGTTTGAAAGTTTTACATTACAACGTAAACTATTGATACTAACTAAACCATCTCATGTTTGATGTCTGCAGAACTGTTTTCTTGCATATTTGTACGTGCTATCGCTACATAATCAAGCCAGCATTGTTAGCATTAGCTAATATGCTAACATGTTTACAAGAGTCTGTGTTAGTATTATCAACTTACAATGGCATTCTTTTTGTATTATTTCATTTTCACAAATTCCTCAGTAAATTCACGAAAAAGGTCACTGTGGAGTTATTGAGTCTGTTTAGCTGATTGGAAAGCAAGCTTTCGCAACTAGTGGGTTCATGATAATGACGTCTGTTTTTTTTGATTAGCTGTTTACTGCCATGTTACAGAAACAGTTTGGAAACAATTAAGGTATATAAATAAACATTTACAGAATATTCCTGTGTCAATACCTCATTTCATATCTGCGGCTTATAGTCTGTTTGTGTGTCTAATATTGAGTGGGTGCGATTTATATAACTGCGTTTTATAGTCTGGAATATATGCTGAATGATAATTATTTTATTAAAGAAAGAAAACATCAAATAGCTAATTTAGCGAAGCAGTTGGAGTGTAGCACTGCTAATCTGCATCATACTGATGCAGAATACTGTCGATCTATAGTGTCAGCCAAGAATATTAAAATAATATTCAAAAAGGTGGACATGTATCCATGAAAATATAACAAGATGCAGATAGTGTGTTTTACGGGGAAGCAGCTGTAAGGAGATACCCTAGAAGTTTACTCCCTAAGGTAAATGTTGCACATTATTATTACATTACTTCATATAACTGCTGTAGTTGTTATGTATTATATTACATTACATTGTTTTTCATAAAATTGGGATGTTTGCTGATGTATGACATAAAAGCCCAAACTTGGCCTGAAAATGTATTTTAGAAAATTGATTCTTGAAAATTTTTAATTAATTCAGCATCGTAATAAATATTAATTAGAAATATTTATTTGCGGCACCCGTACCAATACATTTTTTGTACAGTACTTGGTTGTACTTCTTTTGACTGTCATTCACTACTATAAATGATATATTTGAACCTGAAAAGAATAACAGCACATCACAAGAGGCACGTATCGCCATAAGTCTTATGACACAGTACAAGTCTGTGTCGATTTAGCAAATTGAAAAGTAATTGAAAAACAGTGGGTATAATAAAAACAACTGTAATGGGTTTTTTAGCACAAACATGTTTAAAAGATCCATATTAACTAAGGAAAATGCGAAACCTTAAGACCATATCGAGTAAAAAACAACTATAAAAAAATGGATGGTTGGTTTCCAGCAAACTCCACCAATCGCACTGTTTGACGCAATGTTTGAAGAAGAACAATGACACGAACACAAACGGCATCCAAATGGGTTTAAGACACAAAGCCCTACCCTCTGTCAAGATGACAGCCTGTTGGAAGAGGACAATGTGTCCTGCTGAGCTGCTGGGAGAAGAACCCAAATGTCTTTTAGCTTTCATATAAGGCCGCATGTGAAGTAAAAATACCACAGCATACCACTGCTTGAAAAAACTCCAAACACTTGAAAAAACTCACAATGGACATTTATTGGCCAGGAAGTCTGACTGTGAGCGTGTTGCAGAAAAACTCCTGTTACCAGATATAATAAACGGCATTCAGGTAGGTTATTTATGTTGTCTTCGAAAGCAAAATAAGGTAAATTGGACCAGAGAAGTATGACACCTACGAAGGAGGCGGGGAAAAGCCTGTGTTTTTATTTCACATGTGTGAAAAGGAAAGAAGTTATTCTCTGACTTCTCAGCCTTATGGTATGAAGTGTGTGCAATGTATACAATGGACTGCATTTTTTACAGAAGTAAAGCGCTGACTTTAAAGTGCATTAGCTGGCAATGAGCGAGCTGTTAAAGCTGTCAATACAAACTGTTGAAGTCTTCCACTGTTTATTATGCCAATCATTTCCAGCATCAATGGGATCACATTCATCAGGCATCAGCAAGTTCACTGCAATATTTTTATTTATTTATTTCACTAGAAACATGGCTACCAAACGCTCAGCTCATCTTCATCTGCTAGCTCCCAGGCAGGCGTTTGCATATGTCCAAAACCTTGACTGGGTGGTTTTAGTCCAATTGTTTAGGAAGAGGCCCGCTTTTTGGGTGCAACAATTATTTGCCAATGGACCCAACAGCTATGTGAGAAATATGACCAAGGACTAAATATTGATAACACACTCTGGATGTTCTCTAGGGCAAGGGGTAATCAACTAAATTGTTTAGGGGCCACATTTCCAGAAAACTAAGGATCAAGGGCTGTAATTCTTCCTTCACGTCTACGTCGTATTTTGTATATTCCGGTGAACTTTAAAGTTAGTTAAAGTGGATAATTGAATTTTGTAAAAAATGTTGTCAGCGTTACAGGAGCAGTGGGTTGTTTCTTAGGACTTTCTGCAAAAAAAAACTATCCAGAGGTCATCTCTATGACAACCCCCTAGTGTTTTAACAATCTGCTACAAAAATGCGAGTCTCTCACATGTTTTTTAACTGAATTCGCAGTCCACCAGTTGAATAGCACAAATGATGAAAAAGGGTACCTAAAATAGAACCTTGAGGAACACCACTGGTAAGAAGTTGGACAAATGACTGATTGCATTTGTAGTAAACAAGTTACAGCAAAACCTAAGTTACATAAATCCCATTACGAAAAATAACTGCCAAAAATGACAGGACTTAAATGGTTGTCTTGAGGAACGCCTCAGTGATGTAAATAAGAGTTCACCCAAGTGTTCTGTTTTGCTAGCAATCAAAATAACAATGCAAGGATCTGTCAATCTGCATACAGTTGTCCAATTTCCTCTATATAACAGGAGCATGCTTGTGGTTTTAGGAATTTGCATAAATGTTTGTCTCTAAAGTTTTCAACTGAACTCGAGGGCCATTACCAAGGGTTATTGTGCCTTAAAACGTTCCCTCACCACCTCACGGTTCACTTTCACCTACCGTGAGAGGGGGTCCACACCCACGATATTTGAGGGAACACTGTACCGGTAATTATATCACACACAGACACACAAGCTGACTGATTTTGTGCCAAATTATAGTTTGTTTTAAATTGCTCAATAAATGCAATGTTTTGAAGCGTATAGATTTAATTAGCATTGCATCAGGATGGGATTTTACACATTTGTCATGAATGTTTTAAGTGTAATTTGTAACTATGATACCCTGTAGTGAGTGGTCACTTAAAGACATGTGGAAAAAAAAAAGTCAAGCGCTCCTTTTCTTCTACGTGCCATGCTGATGATTTGATGTTTCCCTCTTACACACATGTACGAGGGATGTGTGCTATGGCTATTAGTTGTTTTTTCCCTTGGGCCCAGGCTAAGACCTTTTTTTTTTTAACTGTTTCTCACCTTTTTTGTAAGGGGCGCCGGAAGTTGTCAAACCCGTCAGCGATCATGTTCTGCCTCCCTGTAATGTTTGTCTGATCTTGAATGGGATTGTGCTGAAAATTTGAATTTCCCCTCAGGGATTAATAAAGTAACTGATCTGATCTGATCTGTAAACCGGTCATAAACAACCCCTTAGCATAGATAGCCAAACATGGCGTCGATCATGTGGGACTTCGTCATTGTTTCAAAATGACAACATTGTGGTTCAACACATCAAAGCTTATCAAGCCGCTTGTTGAGTCAGCATTGCTGCATTTCATCATGGACAACCAGCCATTCACCATGGATGAAGACAGGACCTTTTGTCGGGACTAATGTACAGGTACACTTTGTCAAATGAACGTTTGTTTGAGTTTTTTCTTACCTCCAGGTTTGCACTGACATCATCAATTAATGACATAAAAAAACAAAAACTAAAACATTACATACATATATAATATACATTTTTATAAATTAAGTATATATTCATATATTATACATTTGTTATTAAAATTATAATATAATTTATACTTACAATAAAATTAAAAAAAGAATGAATAAAGATGGGTTTTAAGAAGCAAGAAGTTATATGTATTGCCATGAAAAAAATTATACTGTCCATTCCCCAATTAAAAGTTGTCATGATTATCTGAAATGTCATTTTGGGAAAAATAAAATTGCGTATTAACAGTCTAAATAAAATATAGGACAATAAATGTTTGGGTTAGTGAGAATATACTGTATGTGAGTGAATAAATGAAAGCACAGGAGGTTTTGGCTTCTGAGTCATTAGTACTACAATAAGCATAGTTTAAGCATAACCGAACAAGCAATTACACTGGGCACACCCCCTCCAACGACAAAGAGATGTTTTTTTCTTCTCTCTGTTTGTCAATAACCACCTGCTCAGTCAGTATAAGCCATGACTTACATGCAGAGAGCACGAAGCCCTTTCTGTTAACAAAGTTGACGGCTATAGATGCAGAGGATTAACAAGCATTTGGGTGATTTTATCACAAAAGCTCTGTTTAGAACTAAAGTTTATGTATATCTTTGTCGTCTTCATCAAACTTTCTCAGAGTTATCATTTTGCATGCAGATATTATTTGACCAAAATGTTTTATTTCTTCTTAAAAAACACACAAAAAGCTTTATTTAAAGAGCTGATATCTTAGCTGCAGAAGCAGGGTATGGTATGGTATGTAGGGATGGGTACTGAATTCAGTACTTGTATAGGAGCAGGTATACATTAACGTTAACTCAAACGGCACCATATTTCAATACCAAATTTTGGCCATGAAAGCTAAAACTATATAATCATTATGTAACATATGTATGTAATACGTACAATACAAAACACTTTGTAGGACTCAACAAAACACAAAATTGGCACATTCAACTTAATGGTAAGGACTATTTCCGAACTACAGCAACACACCTAGACAGAAATAAACGCATACTTGCAAACAAAACTCAGGCGTATAAAAAACCAGGATAAAACTGGACAGCACATATTTTATTAACTGACTGTTTACACTAGGGATAGGGATTAGACCAGGGATGCAAGATGTGTATTTTTCAATAGAGATAGAGATTTCTGCTTCTCATGACTGATAAACTTATTTATATCTATATTATTTTGTTTTATTTGATTTACTTGTAGTTTATCCAGGCCTCTCTTTGCGGCTGGCTTCGGGGAAGCTTCTTTAGCAACAGGCGTCTTTGTGGGCTTTCAAAACACTGTCGTGGCAATGCTGGCTTTTCAGGTGACTAATAAGGTTTTATGTGTTGCTCTGAGATGTTTTTCTTGTTCCTTGAAGAATGTTTGCAGAAAGTTTTTGTGCTAATAGCACACAAAATGTATTCCTCTGAAACCATGAAGAAGTCCCACATGATCAACGCCATGAGCTGAAGGGACAGGAGAGAATGAGAAAATGAGCGCTAAACCACCTAGAGCACAGTTCGGGTAATAGCGCCTCATTGGAGCATTTATTTGAATTTTTGTAATTAATTATTAGAAGTATTTTTTAATGTTATCGAATTATCAGTATGACATAATTCCTCATGTCTGTACAACATTTATCGTGCACCCCTACGTCCCACATAGTTTTCTTCCTTAGTAGAGTGAATTGTTCCCCTTTTTCTTTTTCTTCTGTGTTAACATCAAATAGAGCACGATAGTTTAAAGTTAAAAATACCCATCAGTAACTCACCAGTCACCAGTCATAAACCCGTCACCAATGCACCCACATATAGTGAATATCACTAAATATGTGGTGTAAAAAGAAATGTGTACAGAAAATTAAGCTTACCTTTCTTCTGAAGCTGCGCCCTGTCCTTCTGCCGCAATCCTATCTCTCTGCCAAGAGCCTTCCTCTGCCGCTGCAGCTCACTCCGAAGAACGGCTAAACGCAGCTGCATAAACTCCCGCTCCTTCTTCTGTTCCAAGCGAACGAAACGAAGCAAAAAGAGAAGAAGTAGCATAAGGAAATGTAGGGAATGTGGTCACAGCAATCTGTGTTTACTGACATAAGTGTTTTTTTATACACCATACATTCATTTACTGTACTGCCTAACATGTTTAAGGTTATGTCATATATTGAGGGGCTGCGTGTCAAAGAACATATCTTGAAGGAATCGTTGTAAATGATAATGACTTGCAGTATTATCAAAATAGAAGTGTATTTGATATACATAGCACCGGTTTAAAACACATATTAGAACATTTTGTATATTGATCAGATGTAGTGAATTAGTGAAGTGAATAATAGCACCTGGAGACAGGTTGATTGGCAACACTAAATTGTCCCTGGTGTGTGAATGTTGTCTGGCTATCTGTGTTGGCCCTGCTATAAGGTAGAAACTTGTCCAGAGTGTACAGGGCCTTCCACCTAAGTGGCCCCAGGAGGAACAAGCGGTAGGAAACGGATGGATGGATGGATGGATGGAATAATGTTTATATAGCACATTTTTCTGTAGAGACTTAATGGGCATTATTTACATCTTTAGGCTATGCTAGTTTAAACTAGTGTGTGTGGCACTGGGACCATGTGGGCAAAGTGTCTTGCTCAAGGATGGCGGAAGAGGGACTTGAACCTGGAACCCTGAAGTTACCAACCAGGGCGCCCCAAGTACTATCAGATGTACTATGGACAAAAATTTACGAAAGATTTCAACCAAAGGATATTGAATACATATTATGTAGGCCAGGGGTCCTTAACCTTTGTGACCTCGAGGCCCAACTTTACCACTACAGGGGGGCCCCTTGGCCTACTCGGTGAATATGAACACTGAATAAGTAATCTTGTTCTTGATTTTAAACCTATTCAATACTTATATCTAACCTACTTACAGGTTTACAGGATAAACCTTTTAAAATGATATAAAATCATGTGTTAAAGATTATTATCAAGGCTTAGGGGAGGTTGGTAAAAATAAATAAATAAAATTTACAGCAAAAGAAAGGACTCGTAAAAAAAAATTAATTTAAATACAAGTAAATACATTTAAACTAAACAAACAATAAATAATAATGATATCCTTGTTTCTTAAATAAACTGTCAATAACATTTAAAAATACAGCTTCACCACTTTAGTCATAATTTTTGCACTTAAACTGTCTGCTCTCACTGCGATGACGACTGATAGGGTGTTCATATATTCCTGTTTAGATAAGGAATTTTTCATAATCCACACAACGGGCTAAAAAGAAACTTTGCTGCTTGCATACACGTCTTCGGTTGTTGTGTCTTTGTCTCCATTTACGGGTATAAATTGATTGTCATGTATTAACAAGGTTTAGATTTACGGCTACATATCCGATTGAGAAGCATGATTTATAATCTAGAATAACTTTATTGAGCTAAGACGTAAAGCAGCAGCAGCAACGGAAGAAAATTGGCCTTCTCAATGCTGCAGCAACAGCGAGTTACTTCTCTGTTATCAATGTGTCACTAAAAATCTTTTTTTTGAGTTAGCACTTCTAAAAATATCGCTAATACCTGGTTATTATTTAGGTCACATTATGTAAATACAGTATTGTTTGCGGGGTTTGAATGGTTATTTAGAGGTCTTTGTGGGCGGAATAGAGAGCTCTTATTGACTCCATTGATAGCAGACTTTTTATTTATTATTTAAAACTTAAAATGCATTAAAAAAAACATCTGTCCTTGTCTTACATGGGGATTGTTAATGATAGGCAGCACATATTTTTCTAATGTTTGCATATTTCCAGTATGACTGATCTGCTGATATGGTCAGAATGCAGATGTCATCCCACTCTGAATCTACGAAAATTGCAGAAGACATTTAGAGCAGAATATTCAAAATGGCCGCCTGAAATTGTGGCATTTTGTGATGTTTAGACGGTATTTTTGCATACTTGGCAGGTTGGAAATACAATTGGATATGGTTTAATGGATGTAATGATATACAATTAAACATATAAAGTCAACTTGTTTTTCCATTCTACTGGTACTTTGATAATTCCAGCTTGTTGCCCAATTCACCATCTTTATTGAACAATGGTGGCACACTACTTTCTTCTTATCCACTTGCCTTTGTTTACATATTTCACCAGGAAGGCCAAAATGTTCCTAAACAAGAGACTAACTGTGGAAGATACACCAATATTAGACTTAGACTTCCTTTTGTTGTCATTCGAATTTGAACTTTACAGTACAGATAAGAACAAAATCGTGTTGCATTAGCTCATTGTAGTGCAGGATATAAATAAATAGATTACTGTACAGATAAATATATTGCACTTATTGCATATGCATCCAAGTTTATGGATGTATCTTATATTGTCTTTATATTCAAGCGAGTTAATCTGTTTTGGGGGAGAATTGAGGGGATTATTTTGATGCTTTCAAGAGTCTTATGGCCTGAGTAAAGAAGCTGTTACAGAACCTGGAGGTTCAACTACATTAAAACATACTTTTGTCATACAATGATAAGTCAACAAGAAAATCAACTCCTGTCATTTTGAACTTGCTACAGAGGATAAACATATTTTGTTAAGGCTTAAAATGTCCCATGTTTCCACTTATTTTTCCTGATTAGACCTTAATTCTCAGTACTGTTTGGGTATGTGCCATCTCTCCTTTGCTTTGTCCAGTATGATGGTGAACCTTGGTGTTACAATGCTGTCTGTGGCAGGAATGAACTTCATGTATGTATCTAATATATAATATGTAATGGTGGATAAAATACTGTTCTCCATATTAAACACATCTGGCTTGGACACAAATGTAACCCACCGGAGAGACAGTAACCCAGCAGCCTGGCTGGTGTTCCTACTGAACATCAAACAGTAATAAGTCAGCTGAGTAAACACACAGCAGGCGTGGGGGAAGCATGTTGTAACCCAGGAGATGAATGGCAGCGTGGGTGACAGGGTAAAAGGGTAATACGCTGAGGTTGGTGGCCCTCGCTCTGCACTGCTTTGATCTAAGACTCTCTCAGAAGTGATGCTCGTACTTGCACTCATATAAAAGGCCAAGAGGGGGAAAGCCAAAGAAGAGCTGCACAATGCTCCACTAACTCCAAGCTGGTGGGCTTTTACAGAAAGGTAGAAAACAAGGATTATGTGATTTATTAGCTGATGTGAGTGCTGAAAAGGGGCTTTAAAGAATGTTTCAGTGAGCAGGAAATATTAGAGACAAGATTTTGAAAGCAATCTTTGTGCCAAAAGAATGAAGCCTCCATGATGTGGTGCAGCTCAGCAGAACTATTGTGTCCAGCTGCTTTAATAAGCGTGAAAAGTTCCTTATTTAAAAGCCAGCGGAAAGTATGGTGGAAAGCAACAGCTTGAATTTACACACAAAGCCTTTAGACTTTGTCTACACAAGTGACGATTTCTGATAAAAAGCGTATCTTACAATGTGCTGTCACAATTCTTCCACATGTAAACATCCATCCATCCATTTTCTACCGATTGTACCGTTCGGGGTCGCAGGGGGTGCTAGAGCCTATCTCAGCTGCATTCAGTACACCCTGGACAAGTCGCCACCTCATCGATTTAAAAAAAAATAAAAAAAATAAATTGCTTTTGGAAAACTTATACCAGGGTGAAGATTGTCAGAATCAGATGCTTCAGTGTTTGTGTATAGAAAACAAGCTGTTTGTTTAAAATCTGCAACATTATCTCATGAATTTGAACCATGACTAGTAAATCTCACGATCACGATATCTCGACATGGTGACACTGTGTTATCGATACAAAGTGTACCTTCGATTATCACGGGGATAACATCCCAGTTAATGTTTTCTCATAACGTCGTGTTTGTCAGCATTAATTAATAATTGTAGGTAATAAATTTATACATCTGGCAAATCGAGGCTAAAACACATTTTAAGCTGTGCATTAGACAACTGAAAGAATAATTTAAGTTTAATCCAATTAATTCACAATTATTTTTATCATTAGTTTATATTTATATCCGCCACAAGGTTAATTAATTGTTGCCGTAGGCCGGTCAATCAGCAAAATAACTAAAAAGTTACGGGCGGATTTTCACAAAAAATTTATGAAATGTCCGAACTGGGATAAGGAACAAGTCATTACATTTTTGGACTGATCCAAATTCCCATCTAAAATTAGGACTTTTTTTTTTTTTTAACTATTGGAAGAAAGAGCCTTGGCAAAACCCTGTGCTCTTGCGTTATTTTCTAGTTATTTATAATTTAATTTGCCTTCTTGTAATTGTAGTCATCTGTAAATCACTTGGAAATGCCTTGCGTACAATTGTGCTCTATAGATAAACCGGCCTTGCCTTGTTGATGTATTTAATTTACTATTCAATTACTATTCTGTTAATCTTGCAGGTCACAAAATTTAGTAGCAAGAAAAACACATTGTTTTTGGACAACATTTTGGGAAAGGTTTTTATCTTATTAAAGCACAGGCACCATTGTAGAAGTATACCTTTGACACCATTATCAGATATGTGAATAATATCAACCCTAACTAGAATACAGAGCTCCACCAAAGCAAAATGTGTTAGTTGGGAAGACAGTGGATACCCATACACATTTGTATGTTCATTTGTTCACCAACTAACATATTTTGGCAGGTCAGGTAAAAGAATGTTCCTCGGAAAGGAAAGACAACCCGGAGGATGTAAACACCTTGAGGCACTCAGACCAGCAGCAGAAAATGGATGCTTATGAAGTCTTTGTTTACAATAAACACAGCGCCAAATCAGGGATCTGAGCTCAGTTTTCACAGGTGTGTGGATGCCAATTCCAAAAATGTTAGATATGCCTTCCCGCGTTCGCTTTGTAGATACAACATGAGGGGAAACAAACAATGGATCAGTTTGACAGACATAATATTCTCCTATCCTACCTCTCAGTTGAGCCATAAAGGCTCAAAAAGCAATAAGAAACCATAACTGGTTATAACGTGTGAACTTACATTTCCCTTTAGGATGATTTTAGCTCTTTAATCCTGTTGAGCTTTTAGCACAACACAAGTCAGTGAATGCGTCTTAGTAAAAAAAGCCATTGAGCACACTATTGATGATCACAGCAATTACTGGCCTCGTGTGTGTGTGTGTGTGTGTGTGTGTGAGCGTGTGTGTGTGTGTGTGTGTGTGTGTGTGTGTGTGTGTGTGTGTGTGTGTGTGTGTGCGTGTGTGTGTGTGTGTGTGTGTATATGCAGTGAGGTCCACAAGTATTTGCACATGCTGCAATTTTGACAGTTCTCCCACTTACAAATTAGGGAAAGGGCTGAAATATTCATCATAGATGTATTTCCACTGTTAGACACATAATCGAAAAAGAAAAATCCGGAAATCACATTTTATGATTTTTTTTATGATTTATTTGTATGTTACTGGGGTTCATAAGTATTTGCACACATGAAAACATCATTGTTAATATTTAGTGCAGAATGCAATTACAGAGGTCAAAGGTTTCCTATAGTTATTCATCAGGTTTTCATAAACAGCAACATAGATTTTGGCCTACTCCTCCACACAAATCTTCTCTAGATCTGTCAGGTTTCGGGGCTGTCGCTAAGCAACACAAAGTTTCAGCTCCCTCCAAAAATTTTCTATAGGATTTAGGTCTGGAGACTGGCTAGGCCACTCCAGGACCTTGATGTGCTTCGTATGGAGCCACTTCCTTGGTTATCCTGGCTGTGTGCTTAGGATCATTGTAATGTTGGAAGACCCAGCCACAACCCATCTTCAATGCTCGGACTCAGGGAAGGAGGTTTTTGGCCAAAATCTCTCAATACATGGCCCAGTTCATATTCTCCTTAATACAGTGCAGTCGTCCTGTCCCTCTTTGCTGAAAAGCACCCCCAAAGCATGAAGTTGTCACCCATGCTTCACTGGAGGGATGGTGATACTCATCCTTCTTTTTTCTCCAAACCTAATGAGTGGAGTTTATAACAAAAAGTTATATTTTGGTGTCATTTGAGCACATGACTTCTCCCATGACTCCTTTGGATCATCCAGATGGCCATTGGCAAACTTCAGACGGGCCTGGACATGAGATGACTTAAGCGAAGGAACCTTCTGTGCAATGCATGATTTTAAACCACTATACTGATAGTAGCCTTGGAAACAGTGGTCCCAGCTCTCTTCAGGTCATCCACCAGCTCCTGCCGTGTAGTTCTGGGCTGATTCCTCACTTTTCTTATCATGAGTGACGCCCCACGAGGAGAGATCTTACATGGAGCCTCAGTCCGAGGTAGATTAACGGTCATGTTTAGCCTTGTCCATGTTCTAAAAATTGCTGCAACAGTGGATCTATTCTCACCAAGCTGCTTCCCAATTGTCCCATAGCCTTTTACAGCTTTGTGGTGCTCTACAATTTTATCTCTGGGCTCTTTGACCTTGACTGACTGTGGGCTGCACAGGTGACTTTAAGAGCTCAAAAGGGGTGGTGGGTGGATGACTACTTGTGGAGTGAAGGTGGAGTTTTTTTTAAGGTAGACTGACAGCTCTTTGAGAGTCATAATTCTTGGTGATTCTCATGTGTGCAAATACTTATGAATCCCAGTAACATACAAATAAATATTTAAAAATCATACAATGTGATTTCCGGATTTTTCTTTTTAGATAATGTCTCTAACAGTAGAAATACATCTATGATGAACATTTCAGACCTCTACCTAATTTCTAAGTGAGAGAACTTGCAAAATTGCAGGGTGTGTAAATACTTGTGGAACTCGCTGTTTGTGTGTGTGTGTGTGTGTATATATATATATATATATATATATATATATATATATATATATATATATATATATATATATATATATATATATATATATATATATATATATATATATACTTTACAAGTGTATGTAAACTTTTGACCACGACTGTATATACACACATATATAAATACACAAATACACAATAGACTATTTGTGTCACTGAAAACATTGAGGGCTACTGAAAATAAGTCATTAAGTTGCGGGGATCAAATTCATTGTTGCCATGTGACTGTTCTCACCCGCACTGTGCATGTCGCTGTTGTTCTTAGTTTCCCCTCAATCTCCTTGCCAATCTTCTGTACCGTTACCTGGGTCTGTTTGATGGCTCTCTGGGCTGTATGAAGCCTGTGGCAAGACAAATATATAAAACATCAATCAAGGTCAGTGTATCAGCAACAAAAAATATCAACTATTGTAAAACTGAAAGAATTAATAACCGTATTACCTTGATGGTAACAGTTTTACAGTTAGTGGTTGATTTCTGGATTGTATCAATGTTAAACCGCAGTTATTTGTTGATTTGCTGTGCTGAAATGTTTAGTTTTTTCTTTAAACAGGCTAAAATACAAAAGACACAAATTATAATTTGTCATCAATCCAAATATACTTAATCTTCCTTTGCCTGATGAGGGAACACCGTAGCCGATCACTCGTTTCTGTTTTGCCCTGTCCTTTGCATCTTCCTCTGTCGCTCCTCCCACATCCATTGTATTTTCTTACTACAACCTTGAAATCTTCCCCTTGTTGTCCCCCCTGACAGGCCTATCTCTAGCAACATTTTACTGATATAATTACGACCCCTTCTTCTCAACTAGCCAAACCATCTCAGTCTGGCCTTTCTGACCGTCTCCCAGGAATCTAACATTGGCTGTTTCTCTGATCTCCTTGTCACTACTAACATAACAAAGCATTTTCACTGCCACCTGTCTGTAGTTCAGAGCTGCCATATGCTGATACTTAAATGTCATGGACTTCTGATACTCTTCTCTACTGACTCCATTCTTACTGCTTTACTTCTCCTTTGCTCTGAACAGTTCACCCTAAGTACTTTAACTCAACATTCCTCACCTTTACACCTTTAATCCTCATGTTTTTTTTATTGCTTTGACCATCTTTTATACCTCCGCATCTCCAGGTTTTCTTCCACCTGCTGTGGGTCCTCACTGTCGTCTGTCAGTCAATGCCATCTGTTTTTTCATGGAGCCTCCTGTCTGACCTCTTTTTCAATCACCTGAGCAAACAATACACAGTCCAAACCTATTTTACCTGTGACACCTACAGCACACCTCACAGTTACCCCCATACACTTCCTGCACAACTCTAACATACTTCTGTCACCCCATCTCGGCACTATTGTACCCTGTTTCTAAATCCACTAAGGAATGTAACTTCTGCCCTTCTGCACTCCATCAGGACTTTCAGTACAAAAATCGGATGTGTAATATACCGAACAATAACGACCATATGTTGCACTGTTTGGTCCAAAATGTTACTCAAAGGAAGTGCTGTTCTTGGTTTAGCACTTAAATCCAGGTGTTGAAAGACAAACAACAAAACAAAAGTAGTTACAGCCTAAAACGTGTCTATACTGGACAATTGACTGGAGTTTTAAAATAGTCGGTTATAATTCTATCCAGGAGTCTGATTCGACTATTAACCTTGTAGTCCAATCGTCCGACATTGAACCCCCCTTTTTACCTCCTTTGAAAAAAGGCGATTTGAGTATTCGATGCCACCCGTGTACAGCAGGTGTGTTGGGAGGATGTTCTAAGATGGGAGACAAGCAGCCCGTCATAGGACACTTACAATGCTGTTTGTTCTACTGCACTTCGGACAAGCCAAGGCCAGCCATCGACCCTGGAAATTGGACTATGCCCACAACGCTGGGGTGCAGCTTTCACCAGTGCTCTCCGGCAGAAAGCCCCCCTCACTGCTTCCTCCTGACAACGGTAATAATAATCCTACTTCCCATTAATTTATAGTAACTTTGACCATGTTTACACTGCAAGCCAAACTTGCTCAAATCGGATCTTTTTGAGATCTGATTTTTTTCCACTTGACTGTTTACACTGCAAGTAAAATGTGTTTTTCATCAGACTCCATTGTAAACGTGCACTGGCCCCAATGTGGCCCTAATGTGGCCTCGATGTCACTTGCATGAGCACTTTGATGAAGTGAAAACAAAGGAAGTTGATCGGGAGGAAGTCGCTACTACTACAAAATTAAATAAAAGTCGCAACCCCTTAAAAATGAGTGGGTTTTTTTTCAAGTGAAAATAAATCAAAGTAATATAATGTATGAATGGATGTATATAGTGTAATCATTTACAACTATATACATCCGGGGATTAATAAAGTATGTCTTATTCTGATACTTGGTAGGGTTGTAATCTTTTCATGGCTGTTAGATAGAGGAGACACGAACATCAGCGTGGATGTCTGGGAGCTTTATTTTTTAACTCACATGTAAGCAAATGTGCCACAGCTTCAATTCCAGTCCTTTAAAAATCGCTATTCCTTCAAAATCTAAATATATATTCATGTTCATATTCATACAGCCTATCATTTGCGCACTATTGACAAGTGATTGGCCGAAAATTTGGTCGTCTTAAATAGAAACCGAAACAGGATGTTGTGATGAAATATCAATTTCCGCTTTTGCTTAGGTATGTATTTTGTTCAAGTTAGTTCTTATGTGTATCTATGTTATGGATATGCATTTAATTTGCTTGAGACAAAGGATGAAGATGGTGAATTAGAACATCAGGGCTTGATGTGTTGATTTGATTGTCAATGTGAAATCTGATCCTGCTTTTTCCCCCAGGTGAGAACAGTTATCTCCTCTCCCCTTTCCACGCAAATGTGCCCCCTTATCGTTCCTTTGATCTTTGCCGATTAGACCCAATCGCACACCCTATGAACTTTCTTAGCACATCTGCAGTAGTTTCATCGCTTGGCAAGTAACTTCAGAAAACACGTTTTCACTAACCATGACAACTTTCCTTTTCCATTGCAGGGGAGATATCAAAAAGCTGTGTCATGAGGGGATCTGCAGGAAGTTATGACTATGGCTGTGCACTCAACCCATGAAGCCGATTAACATCAGAAAAACAAAAACACAAACTCCTTTGACAGTGACACTTGATACGGAGTGTAAGATAAAACCGAGCCATGTGAAACTTCTGGATTAGTTTTTCATTTTATGTCTCGTAAACTACATAGAATAGGGTATTTTAGGTGCTTAAGAATTGTCAATGTCTAGTGAAATCTGAACAGAAAACATTTAGCTGAGTGATCAAGGTAGTAATTAAACTTCACTTAATTTTGTTCACAAAGTAATCTAAAAAATAATTGCCATGGTTAATGTGATTGCGTAAGCTTGCGTATTAAACTATATGAAGAAACTTTTACAGAAATTGGGTGTGAATGTTCCAATGCAACTGAAAGGCTAATGGAATAAAGATTGAATGGTAGAAACCGTTTAACCTTGCAATAGTTTAAATGTTGAAGTTCGGAAACTGTACTGAAACATAGTATGAATACTGAAATGTTAAATGTATGTATGGAATAAACTATGTGACTTTGAGATGTACTGAGGCAAAATTAGCTAAAAAAATTACCATGTGTTGTAACCCGTCTGGTTTAGTCCAGACTTTTGTTCTACAGGGGACTTGAACCTTTGTCTTATGGCATGAAAGACAAGCATGCTATCTACGGAGTTAAACTTCCGAGCTGTCAATCCAGTGTCCAACTTTGGCTCCTAATGTTGTTAAGGCAGCAACAGTACTAGGTTTTTAGCTAATTTGTGGGATAAATAAATATGTTTTTCTTAATAGAATATGGCTGCATGGATATATTTTCTTGCAAACAAGCTTAGTTTTAGGGGGAAAAAAGTTGAAACCATAATTAAGATTGAGATGTGAAATAAAGACATCCCTGAATAAAATACAATACCTTAAATAGTCAAGCCAGCTAACAGGGGATGTCGGTATTATTGTGTATGTCGCTGTGGGCGTTTTGCTGCAATAGTACTGCATTTGTGAATAATTTTGGACTAAATCAATGTTTTACCATATCAAATATATTTCCTGATAGCGTGAATATTTACTTCCAATCAAAGTTAGGTTTCGGGGGAGAAATGGTAACTATAACTAAAAATGCTGGAAGGACTACCATTTATTTTGCCCAAAGTTGTGAAAAAAACGTGATTACAGGAATATACCGGAATATTTCCGGTTTAGAACATAACTAGCTTTATTGCCCTGGTTAAGATTACTGTTTTGATGGTCTAATGGTTGAAATAGGCTGAAAAAGTTGTGTGAATGCTTAGAATTAACAATTGATTAATTAGCCGGCACTTAATTATGCCGTCACATGAACTAATTTTATTTTGGAATTTTAATCATTTTGTTACATTTATATCTAATCAATGTGATTTTCCAAGGGGCAAAAAAATTGCAGGCTGCAGGATTAGTTCTCTGCTTTTACAGATGATGTGGTCCTGATGGCTTCAACTGCCCAGGATCTTCAGCTCTCACTGGATCGGTTCACAGCAGTGTGAAGCGACTGGTATGAGAATCAGCACCTCCAAGTCCGAGTCCATGGTTCTTGCCCAGGAAAGGGTGGGGTGCCATCTCCTGGTTGGGGAGGAGATCTTGCCCCAAGTGGAGGAGTTCAAGTACCTAGGAGTCTTGTTGACGAGTGAGGGAAGAGTGGATCGTGAGGTCAACAAGTCGATCGGTGTGGCCTCTTTAGTAATGCGGACGCTGTATCGATCCGTTGTGGTGAAGAAAGAGCTGAGCCGGAAGGCAAAGCTCTCAATTTACCTGCCGTTCTACATTCCCATCACGGGTACCAGCAGCCGAAATTAGTTTCCTCCGCCGGGTGGCGGGGATCTCCCTTAGAGATAGGGTGAAAAGCTCTGTCATGCGGGAGGAACTCAGATTAAAGCTGCTGCTCCTCCACATCGAGAGGAGCCAGATGAGGTGGTTCGGGCATCTGCTCAGGATGCCACCCGAACGCCTCTCTAGGGAGGTGTTTAGGGCACGTCCGACCGGCAGGAGGCCACAGGAAAGAGCCAGGACACGTTGGGAAGACTATCTCTCCCGGCTGGCCTGGGAACGCCTCGGGATCCCCCTGGAAGAGCTGGACAAAGTGGCTGGGGAGAGGGAAGTCTGGGTTTTTCTGCTTAGGCTGCTGCCCCCGCGACCGATGAGAATCATTTACACCGTGTAAGAATACAAAGAAGCACAACGCTTGGAGCAATCACTCAAACAGTCGCTCTGCACACCGCCAAGATGTGTGAATGAAAAAGCCTGCCTTTATTCACTTGCTAAAACTATTATATAGTTTTCTCCATGTTTGACTTGATTATTGTTTAGCGTACAACGTATAATAATGCTTTTATTAATAAAAGTAATTTATTCAAGACAGAGGTTTTAAGCTTTCACTTTATTAATCTCAATGTTGGAGATCATTATTTATTTGCATGCAATGTGCAATGCTATGTTTTTGTTAACAAAATTATTCTACTGAAGGATTGATTCCTTAAGTAACCTCTTAATGTATTTCTCTCAATATCACTCCATAAAAAGTACAATTTATATCAAGTCTAAAAAGAACAACATATTACACATTTAAATATGCTAAGAGTATGATGCAGTGTATGTAGTATCATTTCAAACAACAAGTTTTTATCAAATAAAAGAAAAACTTGTTTTAAATTATCTTCGTCATTTGTATTCAATGCTTTCTTTAAAAATTAGGTGGGAAAAAAATCAGGAGATTTGATTTCTAGGCCATTTTCCCCAAATCAAATACGGAGGATGTACTGCTGGTTATAGAAGCTAATCGAGCACGAACAGAGGGTAGGGTGAAAAGTTGAAGCAGACGGAAGTCGAGAGAGTCAGGACCGGCGTGACTTGATGGTGAAAATGTGGAACTTGGAGCCAAGATATGCTGACAGAAATGGAGTTCATACTCAAAATCAACTGGAAAAACAACATCCCCGGCCAGCTGGACAAAACAGACTAATGTTCATCGAGTCAGTCACTATAATATTGATTATCATACATTCAGCACACCATGCTTGTTGATACAACTACAAACACTGTCGAGCAAGACAACAAACAAATTATGAAATGTGGGCTAATACTCCGGCATAGCTCGGTTGGTAGAGTGGCAGTGCCAGCAACTTGAGGGTTGCAGGTTCGATTCCCGCCTCCACCATCCTAGTCACTCCTGTTGCGTCCTTCGGCAAGACACTTTACCCACATACCCCCAGTGCCACCCACACTGGTTTAAATGTAACTTAGATATTGGGTTTCACTATGAAAAGCGCTTTGAGTCACTTGAGAAAAGCGTGATATAAATATAATTCACTTCACTTCACTTTACAGATACTGTAATATGATTGTTCATGCTTTTAGTCAGTACAGATTGGTGTCCTATCGTATTGTGATTGGTGTCCTATCATATTGTGAAGTACAAACTCAAAAGCTAGTCAGCTGTTGATGCAGAAACTAACTCACGACTATTGCCATAGTATGTTGCAAGGCGATATGTTACTATGGTAGAAAAATGGTACATCTCTTTGCTCTTACAATAAAAATGTCCCTACAGCTTGGGTATTATACAGAATGTGAATTAAGTATTGTTTGTGGTTTGTAGATACTTTTTCTAGTGTGATTTAGAGACAGAATGGATTGCTCCCTTAGTTGCATTGCCAGACACCTAGAACGAGCCGATAATTCCAAAATTAGAATGCAAAACTAACAAAAATATGTGTTCTTGTATCTCATAAAGATTGTTAGCAATAGGCACAATTTCAGAAAAAAATGCAGTTCCCCTTTAATACAAACCATGCGTAGGATAGTTTATCACACTGGTTTACTTCTAAACAAACTAAATGTACTGTTGGAGAAGTTGCAACTGGCATAACAGCGCCTACACCTGGCTGTAAGGACATGAGACGATGCACAACATTGTGATTTTGTGAATATATTTATATAGCGCTTTTCTCTAGTGACTCAAAGCGCTTTACATAGTGAAACCCAATATCTAAGTTACATTTTTAAACCAGTGTGGGTGGCACTGGGAGCAGGTGGGTAAAGTGTCTTGCCCAAGGACACAACGGCAGTGACTAGGATGGCGGGAGCGAGGATCGAACCTGGAACTCTCAAGTTGCTGGCTCGGTCACTCTACCAACCGAGCATTACCGCATTATAGGCCTCACGTAATAAGATTTGAGTAGATTTTCTACAAATTAAGACATACGGTATGTTCAAATCCAGAAAACAACATGCACAAGAAAAAAATCAGATGTATTGTAATGTGCGCACGCACAATTCAAAGCACGTTTCTAATTTTACATCACAATGAACTTGAAATTGATCACAGGAGTTTGCATGGGTTGGCATGCCCAGACAACGCCCCCTTACAAATAGACAAATCATATTGAAATTAGCCATGCCTGAGATCTGCACGCTCTGCCTAAACATGATTCAGTAGGGCTCAGGAGGTTCTTGTTTCTCATATTCATGCGATCAAAATTGTGAGGATGTTGTGTGCTCCAAAAAACACAGCTGAAATTAAAAATAAATGTTTTGGCATCAGGAAAAAGGTGACAAAGAAGATGGATATGTGCGTGGCCAAAACAGACAGGTGGACTGGAAATAATGTAGTGTCGCACCCCATTTGAAAAGATAGTCGCTGCAATGATATGTAAAACTTTAGCAGAGGTGGGTGACTTGGATTACCCCCAATATAAATAAAATGTGGATAATTTACAACATGTGCGTGTACAGTAGACTGCTCACTGCCACATTTTAATTTCATGTGAACAAGATGTGATAGTGGGTTTGCAATCTTTTATATTTACACATGCAAACAAATGTAAAAAGGATAAAAAAAGACTGACTCTTGTTTGATAACTCAAATTATTATGACAACACAGAAGTCAGGACATTTCTCCCCGGTCTCCGCTGCCATTGTGTCACATCCACCTGTGGCTTCAACAGTCAGCCCAACTGTCTAAGCATGTGCTGAAATCACAGGAACACATTGCGACAGAAATAGGTGGTAAAATGATCGCTTTAATAAATCAATAGACGTCCACAGCCTATATAAATGTTAGTACCTGAAGTATGAGGTTGGCGTGAGCAGGGGTATACAGTGCAAGCAATTTACTCGCATTTGCGACTAAAAATAGGTTGTGCGAATATTAAAATAAGAAAGGAGCAAACTTGCGAATAGATTTTAAACCTTTAATTTGTATTTTGCTCCGAAAATAAATCAGACCAGAGTTGATCAAATTAGTAACATGTTTGCACATCTGTATAGCATGTTAGAAATAAGCTTAAACCATAACCATGACCAAATGGACAAGTGATTGACGCGGAAGTGTTACTGATCACTCTTTGCGCGCTGCAGAGCTGTGTGTGTGTCCTTCCTCTTCCTCCATGCATAGATGGAGGTGGGGCTTCAGTTGGACTCTTAGTTGGAGAAACTGGTCAGTTAAAGCAGTGTTGATTTTATTAATTTTGTTGACTAAAAAATGTCTTCTTCGTTATTGTCAACAACCTATGTTCCCTTGAGGAAATAAGGATGATAACAAATGAGAACAAAATCATGTTGACTAAAACAATAACCCAATTATTTGACAATTTAGTCACCGAATTAAAATGAGAAACAAATGTGGACAGAGACAAAAACCACTCATATTGTATTTCTTCTTTACGAATGGGACAAAATATCCAATCATAGTTGCGTGAGGGAGACGGGTGGGTTGAAAAGCACAAAGGGTATTCAATCAGTACTAGCGTGTTTGTTTTGATTTTTCACCCGAAAAAGCAAGACTCAATACAAGACATGAATACAATATGCCTCCTACACTGGGAAAAAAGAGAAGTGAAGACATATTGACACACTTCACCGTTGCCGCGGTAGACAACAAAACCACCTATACACCCCATGGCTCGATTTTCTTCAACAAAAATACAACCAATTTGAAGAGCCAGTTGCAGACTAACCATCGGGACATATACACAACAGCAAATAGGCCAAAGCTAATCCATCAAAATTACCCCTACTATGCTGAATTACTGTTACTATTAAAGACGGTAAAGCAGGAACAAGACTGCTTACTATACCACATGTCCGAAAATAAATATATACTGCAAAACAAACTGCTTTTGTAGTAGACCATGATCACGCGAGCTGAGCCGAGTTTACCCGCCAATACATATGCCGATGCAATGCACTTTATTCGATGTTCAGCTGATGTTGTATTCAGCTGATTGCACAACTTCAAAACCCAAAAGAGCCCATTTGTCATTTTTCAAGGTAACAGACAAAGAAAGATAGCTGTGTGAAACACATTATATATATATATATATATATATATATATATATATATATATATATATATATATATATATATATATATATATATATATATATATATATATATATATATATATATATGTATGTATATGTATATATATATATATATATATATATGTTAGTTTTAAAACACTGTTTGCTGTATTTACACAGGACAGTGGCCAAGAAAACAACAAAATTGTTTCTTCATAAGACCATAACCATGCATACATTTTCATGCACTTTATACAGGGGTTGAAAGTGCTCTTTTTAAAAAAAAAAACTATAGATTAGAGATATTTTTGTTTGGTCATAATTGTAGTGGTTCTCTAACTTTTTTCACCAAGTACGAGCTGCACAAACACTTCGCTCTCAAAGTACAAACATTAAAACACATTAGCCTAATAGGGCCAAGTATTCATTAAATCAAAGCAGATGTTTTATTTAACTGCTATATTTAATAGTTTTGGCAACAGTAATATATACACACATTAACACTGTGTTTGAATATAGGAGAATAAAACACAATACTTCAGTTAAGTAATTCTTTAGCGTACCACTAGATGGAGCCCGCATACCACTAGTGGCACACTTACCACAATCACTGGTCTAAAAAAATAGTACCGGCATGACAACATTTTCACATTTTAATGATGGAAAAGAAAAATAATTACAATGTTATTGAACATGATAGTTAAAACATGATTTTTTCTAAGTTATGCACTCCAACTGCCAAATAACTTCACGCATACAGCTGTGTGTATGTATCCAATAATGTAACACAAACTATACTACAGAAGTTCGTATTACATTAATTTTAAAAGGAAACTGCATTGTTTTGTAATTTTGCTTATCGTTCACAAGAAAGACATGGCAAACGGATGGATGTTTTTTTTTTAATGCACTCTGAATATTAAATAAACAAATAAAAGTCCACTTACAGCGAAACCAATGGGAGCTCCACTATTCTGCCCATACAGTAAAATCGGATAAATAACCATTCAAAAAGTTCCAACAATACTCCATTTACATTGCGTGATTTGAATATAAACGAAGTATTAGTGATATTGTTTTTATAAGCGCCAACGTAGACTAACAATTTAAAGCGACCCCGTAATCACTACAATGTGTCCCTACGTTTACATCCTCGAGTGGTCTGCTGTTTCCTTGCTTCCCTGCTCCCAGTAAGTTTATTGTAGATCATAAATCATGCCTCTCACCTGAAAAGTAAATAGTTAGGGATATAATCCGACAAGTTGGGACACTTGGACAGCCATTTAGGACCTGGAACTGGCGAGAACGACATGCAAAGCGCATATTTACGCACCATACAGGCGCTTCACTATATATCGCGTCAGCCAGGCTCTGCTCAGCTCTCCTTTCTCTAAATCTTGTGATTGGTTCTGGAGGGGTTGACCGCCAGGAAGACAAATTAGTTTGTCTTCCGGGTTTGTTTTCCACTAAAATACCTAATTAAAAGGCACAGACAGCAGGCAAAGGTATATTTTTTTCCAGAAATGATTACTGTTGTGATATACTTTATTATGGTAATATGATTTATTTTTTAATTAAAAAATACAACTTAGGTACCCCAGCTTTACGATGTGAGCGTCAGATTACATGTTTGTTTAATTTCCATTATTTCCTGTAAAATAAATATAATTATTTTAGTACAAGTTTACGTACTGTGCATCATTTCATCTTACACTCTGCCCAGAGCCGGTGAATATGTTGTAGCCCACCATGCATCTAGTTCTTTTAGTGTTAGCGACAGTGCCAGCACTGTTTAGGGATGTCTGTGTTTGAGGGTTGCAGTAGGCCTTATGATGGCATTGTGTTAAAATGAGTGCATATGTGTATGTTCTTTGAGTGTAATTTATGAAATTGTGATATTTAAGACATTTCAATTAGTAGCACCTGGTTATCCTGGTGAAAAAGCTAAGTGTACAGCCCTAGTAAGGCAGCGCACATTTTAATGTCAAGTTCACTTTTGATAAATCTCAACTTTGCTGTGAAAAAGGCTGTGAGACAGGATTATGTGTGTAAGCAAACTTAATACATGAGGCACCAGGGGCAGTGCAAGATGTATACTTGTTTGTTTATGCTTGGATGCTAAATTTATCCATTGAATGCTTAAAATATACAGTACTACAATGTGGAATGTTTTTAATTACTTGTCCTACAATGTGCAAACTATCGTAAAAATACAATGATGATTGTACGATCATTTATCAGCAGCCAACAGATGAGCAACCTGTTTTATTATGATTTACGGTGCATTTGGAAGGTATTTGCAGCACTCATCTTTTCCACATTTTGTTATGTTACAGCCTTATTCTAAAATGAAAAAAACAATTACACACAATACCCCATAATGGCAAATTTAAAACATTTTTCTAGAGCTTTTTGCAAAAACAATCACATGTACATAAGTATTCAAAGCCTTTTCTCAATATGTTGTTGCCCCATAACATCCTTAGCATTTGGTCATTGGGCTTCAGGCATATTTTTTTATTTTATTTTTTTTTACTTTGAGGGATTTCGAGATTGTGCACGCTGCATATCCAGTGACAAAAAGGATAAGCTCCATGCTGTTGTTTTGCAGTACAAAGCACCTTAACTATTTAAACTAAGCAAATGGGTGTAAGAAGCCAAATATTTAGAAATAATTAATGATGAGAGGCGCGACGACAAGACTGTTTTCAGCTAAAACATTCCATCCGTGTTGGGCCCGGTTAATATGTGTGTGTGTGTTTGGCTGACTTTAAGTGTGCTCTCAAAAAATCTTAGACCTATAATTGGTCTGTTTGTTGTTGTTTTCAGGCCACATTCATGATTGTTTTGAAGAAACAAAAGCAAACAACAAAGTCCACTTGCTGAGAAGTGCTGACACAATTTACAATAAGTAAGTGAACGGAAATCTGATGCTGCTTTCAGGGAAGCATTATCGCCTTGACAGCTCCTGCAGCACAACGAGAGGCAGCCAACAAGTGTGTTGAGTGTATGTTTCACAAAGGAACAAATCAGCAGAGAAAAATACACAACAGGAAAACATGTGGCTCTAGTTATTCAGACAGAAAATAATACAAAAGTACTTGGAATGCTCCACTTTTCAGTCAAATTTCCCTGTTTTTGGTATTCTGGCTTGGTTGTCGTACGGCCAAACATTTCATGTAACAACCTACAACACACCACTGCCTCAGCTCACAAGATTTTAAGAATACAAGCTTTCTATTGGCTAATTGACATATTATAGGTTGCACGCAAAAATTGATAATATGATCCTTCACTGCTAGTGGGTGTAGTGAACTTTACAGTGAACCTTTAAGATCCGAGCAAAAATCCAGTGTCTCAATTGTTAGCGTTAATAGTTGATAAGTACAATAACACAACATTGTTTTCCCAAAGAAAATGTCTGGAGAAAGTCAGTGTGAAGGACCGTGCTGAGAAAAAGCAAACAATATTAATTGAATTATGGAAATAAATGATCAAAAATATGATTAAGGAGCATAGCAGTGCTAAAATACGCTACAATGTATGGAAGCAGTCAAAGGTGTAAGATAATATCTAAATGGCAGATATTTATCTATGAAAATACCTGCTGATGGTGAGTTTAACTGAGAAGCAGCTTGAAGAAGATACCAGAAGCAGTGCTCTCAGCAAAGGACAAGACGACATCAGAGGAAAAGCAAGACGTTGAAAAGTTGAGAGTCCACTCTCTAAGGCAAATGCTGTACATTATTATTAGGAATGCACGCTGTATAGAGGGGGTATAATCTGTTGAAGCCAGTGTTTTTCCTTTTCAGAGCATTTTGGTGCAGGTATCACATTGAATGTCTTTATCTTAAAGGGGAAATGCACTTATTTTTGGAATTTTGCCTATCATTCACAATCATTGTGAAAGACATGACGGATGGAATTTTTTTTTTAATGCATTCTAAATATTGAATAAATTGTCCGCTGTCCAATAAGTCCGCTTACAATGGAGCCCCCCTAAAACATCCAAATACTCCCATTAGGGTTTTATATAAATAATAGATAGATAGATAGATAGATAGATAGATAGATAGATAGATAGATAGATAGATAGATAGATAGATAGATAGATAGATAGATAGATAGATAGATAGATAGATAGATAGATAGATAGATAGATAGATAGATAGATAGATAGATAGATAGATAGATAGATAGATAGATAGATAGATAGATAGATAGATAGATAGATAGATAGATAGATAGATAGATAGATAGATAGATAGATAGATAGATAGATAGATAGATAGATAGATAGATAGATAGATAGATAGATAGATAGATAGATAGATAGATAGATAGATAGATAGATAGATAGATAGATAGATAGATAGATAGATAGATAGATAGATAGATAGATAGATAGATAGATAGTACTTTATTGATTCCTTCAGGAGAGTTCCTTCAGGAAAATTAATATTCCAGCAGCAGTGTACAGAGTTGAGATCAATTTAAAAAAAGTAAAAATGTAAGTATATATGTAATGTAGGAACGGGCACATTAATAATAACATTTAATGTTTACGTATTTTGATCATTGTAAGCATTAGGGGCGCCTTAATTTAAAAATCTCATCAAGACGTTTGCTTTATTTCTTCATCAATGATTTCTGCTCGCTGCAGACTTTATGAGCCAACAAACATAATACAACATCACTTACTTGATAAGGTCTGCTGTCACTATGATGCCGACTGAGGAGATGTTCACATCATCCCGTTTAGATGAAGAATTAATAGGGATGTAATGTTATCAAAATCTCATGGTAAAATATTATCATGGGAGTAAGACAACGATACTAGATTATCACTGTTATAAGACCACAAAATGTATTGTGGAATTGTCCAAAAAAGACTTGGTAAAAATGCCATAGTGTGTAAAATGAAGTGGCAGGAATGTTTAGGATAAACACACCTACAAACATAATTGCAAACATTTTTCTTCATATACATTTATTACTACAAACATGTATTTTTAAATGCAAAGATTTGTGCTGAAATATCCACTGTTTCAAGCTAATATCTGACAATTATACATTTTAATAATGTAAAAATCTCTAAAATGTATGTTAAACGTCGCTGGCTGTAAATATACTTTCCAGGGGATGGTTTATAAACTAGTTTCTCATATTTCCAGGGGTGTGTAGAGTCTGTACTCCGAACGGACGCTTTTCCTCCGCGGCCGTATGCCATGACCCAATCGTGTCGCCTTGTAAACGCTCGAGAAAAAAAGTGGCACTTTCGTACGCAGCCCTCAGTCAATGAGATTATGTAATCACCAGGGTTTGTTTGTGTGTTAGCAACAAAACTCAAAATGTTATGGATGGACTTTTGAAGAAATGTTCAAGAAATGTCCTTAAAAACAAAATCCTCTTATCTACTCTGAGTCTGGTCACAATTCTCAGAGGATAATGGGATATGTTTATTTTTTGACAGGCCAATGCAAAACTGCCAATAGAATACTATACACACTAAATTTTCGTTTGATACTGTTAAAGGTCACAACATTTTTGTGATGATTTTGAAATAAGTCCAAACAAGTTTTTTTTTGTGTGTGTCTTTTTCGTCATCTCCGGGTCTAAGTTGAATGTCAATGTTTACCAACATCTCGGTTAATGACTACAACCTTCTACTACCCAGGTGAGAACCATGATTTATAATTGAATTTCAGCAGCTCACCGGCTCAGTATGTTAATATAACAGCGAGTTAGCTCTCCGTGATGACGGCACTACTAAAAATAGTCCGTCTGCGTTAGCGCTTATAATAACAATATTGCTAATACTTCATTAATATTCAGGTCAACCATGTAAATGGTGTATTGCTGATGGTTTTTGGGTGTTTTTAGGGTTTTTATGGGCGCAATGGCCCTGCAATGAGGTGGCGACTTGTTCAGGGTGTACCCCGCCTACTGCCCGAATGCAGCTGAGATAGGAGCCAGTGACCCCCCCGCGACCCCAAAAGGGACAAGTGGTAGGAAATGGATGGATGGATGGGCGCAATGCAGTACCCCTATTAGCTGCATTGGCAGCCATAAAAACATGTGAATGACAGGCAAAATAAATAAAAACAAGTGCAGTTCCTCTTTAGGATTAAGATGTCCCGCACAGCCATATTTGTTTACACTGTTAGGTACGGTAAACGTAAAGGAAGTTAAGATATCCTAGAAGGTAAGAGCGCTTGATTTGTTCACCCTAAACCAAAATAAGGGTAATCTTGCTCGTTATTGGAGCCATTTTTAATGTTACCAAATTACCGGTGTGACGTCATAACTTCTAATATCATGTACTGTATTTTGTTTGACATTTTTCTTTTAAATAAAACTACCAAAATAAATATTTTTTTTCAGTCAAAAAAATGCTTAAAAAGAATGTTTAAATACACAAATGTGATTATCATGACCATGTTAATATTATTTTATATTTGTGTTAATAAAACACAATAAAATAAAACTTGGCTTCTCAATACAGTCACAAAATAATGACTCTTTGAATTAATATTTAATACAATTTTAACATTGTACTGAATAAATAAATAATTTAATAAATAAATTACTTTGAATTGCCTTTTGTTTCATTTAAAAGTTTATATGGAATAAAATTTACCATTTTATTTAAATAATTCTATATAAAATACAACATCAAAATTCAGGCCAATATTTGAAAAAAATATCTTATTAAAGAGCATGTAACATGATAAAATGTTGGTGTTTTTGTGGGTCCAGCAAGAATACATTTGAAAATAAACTTTAATTGAGAACCTTGATTTGAGATACTTTGTTATGATCTCTGTCGCAGAATCAATTACTGTATTTTTCAGATTATAAGTCGCAGTTTTTTTCATAGTTTGGCCAGGGGTGCGACATATACTCAGGAGTGACTTATGTGTGAAATTATTAACACATTACCGTAAAATATCAAATAATATTACTTAGCTCATTCTTGTAAGAGACTAGACGTATAAGATTTCATGGGATTTAGCAATTAGGAGTGACAGATTGTTTGGTAAACGTATAGCATGTTCTATACGTTATGTTTTTTGAATGACTCTTACTGTACCATAATATGTTACATTAACATACCAGGCACCTTCTCAGTTGGTTATTTATGCGTCATATAACGTACACTTATTCAGCCTGTTCACTATTCTTTAATTATTTCAAATTGCCTTTCAAATGTCTATTCTTGGTGTTGTGCTTTATCACATACATTTCCCCAAAAATGCGACTTATACTCCAGTGCGACTTTATGTTTTTTTTTTTTCCTTCTTTATTATGCATTTTCGGCAGGTGCGACTTATACTACGAAAAATACGGTAAACTCCGAAGCCGAGGTATCACTGTAGTCTGTTTGCCAGAGTATCATTCTGCGTAATTAAGAGCCCAACAAAAATATCCCATTTGTTGCTGACTCAGTCTGTGCTTTTTTTTTGTTTGTTTGTTTGTTTGGTTTGATTGTTTTCATTGAGCAGGACGGCAAAATAACCCACTATGGTGCCAAATAGGTCATGGTCTGTTAGGGCTGGACTCAAATGACACAACTGTGTCTGCAGTAACAATACTAAAGAAAAGCGAATCCACATGCTAAACACAAAGTACAAAACAATGACGAGACTCAATATACAGGTTATGATCACAATGAAGTAATGAACTTGTGTAGTTGTAATGACTATGTGGTGCTTAAAGACCCTTCTGATTAGTGATTAAGGTACATTCCGTTGACTTCGGAAGTTGGAAGTCGGAGCTGAGAATGACGTCACAGCCAAATTGTGAGCGTTTCAGTTCCACAGGTCGGAAATTAAGATGGTCACATCCACAAAAGCTATTTTTGCTCTTACCTTGTCTGAACATGAACAACTTAAGAGAAAATATGCATTCTTTCTGCAACCTTAAAACACGGTGGATAAAGAACACAGATGCCATTACTAGCGATGTAGAATACGCAGTTGATATCACATGAAAAAAAATGTTTACACTACCACATCTAAGCGTCTAACAATGGCTGATTTAAAGCAACAACAACTAATCAGAAGTGACAACAGATATTATAGAAGCATACAGTATATCATTGTTTTCATTCAGATCAGCCATCTTTGAATCCAACTGTGGTGAGAATTATTCGACTTTACATGTCGAAAATCCTACCTTGAGGGGCGATTCAGTTGAAATTCAAACTAGGAATTCGTAAATTCCGACTTCCCAGGACAAATGAACGCACCATTACAGACAGCTGTACACCATAGCCTCCTCAGAAAGGAGTGACAGGAATGCATTTAGAACAGATGTAACAAAATAAGAGCCCAAAGCAGAATCAACAGAAAACGACACAAATAGCAAACCCTGTCATGGGGAGCATGTCAAAAGTAGCAAGTGTCAGCACTTTGATTAAAAAGGTAAGAAACATTACGTAATAGGGTTTTATGCTACCAATTTCATTATCGATTATCCATCACCGTCCGCAATACAAGTACACCAGTATTTTTTTTTATATTGAGTGCCATTGACAGCTTAACAATATCAATTAAATAGTCAACTAGTTACTTTTTTTGTATTACATACAATTGATTGACCAATACAAAGTCAATAGGACCCAATAAATAAAAGTAAAAACGACTATCAACTACTCATTTAAATCCTTGAGGGTGTGTGCCCTCAAACTACTGTGTACAGGTAATTTTTCTCAGAGTTTGTAAACATTACAAAAAATGACAACAAAAAAAATATTTAGTAAAAATAAAAATATTTATCTTGTCACTAGTATTTTTGGGATCAATCCGTCATACCCTTACGTTCCATGTGCACCAAGCACACAGGGCACAACGGTTGATGTTATAGTATGGTTTCTGTAGACTCTAATTAATCTATCATACATTCCTGACTAAAAGCTGGTACTTTTTTCCTACACTTTGAATTCTGAGGCTTATAAAACGGTGCAGCTTTTACTTTGCTGACAGCCATAATGCAAATAGTTTTGTTTTTTTAAAACGAGCGAAGACACTGAAATGGTGTGTTATTGTTTATGCTACGGCCCTAGTTTTATGATGAGTTTGCTTAGTGCAGGTGCTGCAGTTCCCTCCAGTTTAGAACTTTAAACTGGAAGTACAATTGCCATTCTGTTTTCTAGCCTTCCATAACCATCTACGCATATTGATTCTTTTTTAATCTCTCCAAGCAACATTTGTATGTTTTACAGTACAACTAAAACAATTCTCACAAACTAAACTGTCCCATATAACACATTTACAAGTGTCTGTGTTAGTATTATTAACTTACAATGGCATTTCTTTTGTATTGTTTCAGGTTTGCAAATTCCTCAGTCAATTCACCAAGATGTCACTGAGGAGTTAGTTTAATGTAATAATAGCCATCCATCCATCCATCTTCTTCCGCTTATCCGAGGTCGGGTCGCGGGGGCAGCAGCCTAAACAGGGAAGCCCAGACTTCCCTCTTCCCGGGGGATCCCGAGGCGTTCCCAAGCCAGCCGGGAGACATAGTCTTCCCAACGTGTCCTGGGTCTTCCCCGTGGCCTCCTACCGGTTGGACGTGCCCTAAACACCTCCCTAGGGGCGTTCGGGTGGCATCCTGACCAGATGCCCGAATCACCTCATCTGTCTCCTCTCGATGTGGAGGAGCAGCGGCTTTCGGCACTTAGCATCAAGGGTTGGATTTGGGAGTTAAATCACCCAAAATTATTTCCAGGCACGGCCACCGCTGTCGCCCACTGCTCCCCTCACCTCCCAGGAGGTGATCAAGGGTGATCGGTCAAATGCAGAGAATAATTTTGCCACACCTAGTGTGTGTGTGACTATCATTGGTACTTTAACTTGAACATCATCTGCAAAAAGCAGAGACCTAATCCTGCAGCCACCAAACCGGATCCCCTTAAACTATAATTGTTCTCTCTAAAATCTGATTTGTGTTCATATTTTTGGCTGGTCTGTATTTCTTATGGGAAAACTGTTTCAGTTTCTGTACAAATCGGTTCTCCTCTGAAATGTCCCTAAAATGTGTGTATGTTGTCCCATGGACCACTTCGTATTATTAGCTTTCGCTGTCATTGTAAAGGACGTTTAATGTGTCCAGACAAGCATACATCTGGAACATGTGTCTTTCTTTGAATTCAGAGAGTTTTGCAAAAGGACTGAGGGGCTGCTGGCAGTATAACTTTGGAAGTTTTTCTTTTTTATTCTTCCTTTTAATCATGTCTGATATCTATCTAAACTATGTGCGCACACAGCAAGCATTACCATAGCAACATCGAATATCAATGGAAATACAAATGTAAAAAAATGTTTTTGTTTCATTATTGGTTTTGCAGGACACAACCGGACCCTTCGCTCTAGTGCGCAGTGCACGCGCTCCCTCTTTGTCTCTTTACTCGCCAAGTCATTCACTTAAGTCACACATAAAATGTGTTTTACCTTTTACATGGCTTATCTGTGTACATGTATCCATAGTTTTGTTTTAGTACTTAATTAATACTTGTATTTTTTTAAAAGCACAGACCAGGAGTGGGAACAACAAATCATGAATAATTTAACATAATGTCAGTACAACTTTATGATCTAATATAACCTAATTGTTGATTATTGCAGAATTTAAGTAAGATGGAAAATTGTACATTTTTCTTTGAGCGCAATAAGAAACGCCCATTGTGTTTAATGCCTTTTAATTTATATTTTAACCTTGTAAAATAGTTTTTTGACTGTGAGTGTTTAATGTATTGTATGGTTTTCTGTTAATAATAAAATGAAGCACAGATGTATATTTGCTCTTTAATAACAGTTCCCAAAATTCTGTGTACGTCAAGGCTGGTTTTAAAGATAATGTACATGTCATTGAACGTCTGAAGCAGGGGTCGGCAACCCGCGGCTCCGGAGCCGCATGCGGCTCTTTGGCCACTCTGATGTGGCTCAGCTGCATAATCGCCGACCCCCCCGATTATTTTGGAAGGTTTCTGGATTTTGGTGCCTCTCCCGGAAATCACCCGGGGCTATTCTCCGATTTTCACCCGGACGACAATATTGAGAGCGTGCCGTGATGGCTATTTTTTTAACGTCCTCTACAACATGTCATCGCGCCCGCTTTTACACGAAGCTATCTGCGTGCCGGCCGGACGCATGCATTTCGCTGCTTCTGTCATCACACGTACGAGATTGCAAGGCATACTTGGTCAACAGCCATAAGGGTTACACTGACGGTTGAAATATAAACAACTTTAACACTCTTACAGTGCGCCACACTGTGAACCCAAACCAAACAAAAATGACAAACACATTTCGGGAGAACATCCTCAAAGTAACACAACATGAACAGAACACAACAAATACCCAGCATCCCATGCATCCCTAACTCTTCCTGGCTACATTATACACACCTGCCCCCCCAACCCCACCCACCTCAACCGATGCACGGAGAGAGGGGGGGGGTGTATAATGTAGCCAGGAAGAGTTAGGGATGCATGGGATTATGGCTATTTGTTGTGTTCTGTTTATGTTGTCTTACAGTGAGTATTTTCTCCCGAAATGTGTTTGTCAATCTTGTTTGGTGTGGGTTCACAGTGTGGCGCATATTAGTAAGAGTGTTAAAGTTGTTTAGCTATTGCTGCTTTTTTCAGGCTTCTGATTGGACAATATGTGCATGACAGCAGGTGTGCTTGTTTGTGTGTAGACATACAAACTTATGAAACTACACTTGTGTGGACAGATATTGTTTCAACCCCAAATATGTGTTTTTGAAATTCTCCATGTTCGTGTGGACATGGCCTTAGCCACAACTCTGCGAAGTAATCACACCATCATTAGGAATGTATATCAAGTACCACCGGTAAGTGTTTGTACTGTTATCTAATTGGATTGGTCGTTTTAGATTCTGAACTAATGATACTGCTTCCGGCATTTTTTTTTTTCCAGCTGATTGTCATAATTATGACAGGCTGTCACATTCGGTTCAGGTGCCGCTGCATACACATAACATTTTAGATTGTATTAACTATAAATAAGCAACACCACACAAAATTATGTAACACAACATTTCATCCTCAAAAGTTTCACGTGAAGACCACTTATATGGGAACCTCCCTTTTTTTTTTTTTTATTTTGCCCGCCGTTCACAATCATTATGAAAGATGTGACAACGGATGTATTTTTGTAAAGCATTTGAAAAAGTAAATACATAAGTATTTGAACTTCTACATTGAAGCTGCTGTTTAGTTTTCATGGTGGCAGTTCATTGGATCTTGCACTTGTGTGTTATAACACCTCTACTTAATGCACTGCTTGCTTTTCTCTGTATTTAATTGTTGCTAATAGAGCAAACCACAGTAAATACCTGGTAGCGTTTCCAAAAGTGTTTTGTTTGCATCTTCTTTTAAGTTTGTGGATTGCAATGTCTTAAAATTGATTATTCTAATATGTGCTCATAATTATTGTAGGCAGTGCCTGTTTTGTATTAGGTCTATTTAAAAAACACAACAAACATATTATACATTTAATTTTCTTTTCACTATGCAAAGCTTCCATCTGCATCGAATTGCATTTAATCGCATTGTAATGTTTTATAAAGTATTGTTAGTTAATCGTATCATAACCAATGTATCGAGATTAATATTGAATCGCCATTTAAGGTAGAGATCTACATTCCCTATACATACATACATACACACACACACACACACACACACACACACATATACATATATATATATATATATATATATATATATATACATACATATACATATACACACACACATACACATTATTAATTTATAAAGTAAGAAGAAAAAAGTATGCATATTTTTTTTTAACTTAATCACATCCTAGAACCAACTCAATGCACAATATGCAATAAAATACAGTTAAAAGGTACAAAATAGGTACAGTGGTACCTCAGTTTCCATTGGTAGTCCTTCCAAAATGTCAGATAAAAAAAAATGTATCGTATGAAAAAAATACACAAAATAATTGTACAGAAAATAAACATTAGACAATGCATGTAATAATTTTGCAGCGTCAGGGTGTTGATATCAACACAACAAGCTACTCAGAAGCAACTAAAGGAACATGAAGAACAAAGATAGACAAACACGGCTGGAGGTAGACTTTGTGCAGAATGTTGTGGGGTCGCTGGTCTCCATTTAAGAGATACGCCCTGACCACTTCAAAATAAAGCAGTTCACTTCAAATGGCTTTAGTCTGTTTCTTGGCAAAAAGTACAAAAGGCTTGTGACACATCCAGAAAACCGTATTTAGTTCTAAAACTCTCTGAAAGTGTTACTGGAGACTGTCATAAGGACATTAATGATCTAATTAGTCTTATCTTATTTTGGTAGTAATCACCCATTGCCTAATCAAAATTGTGTTTAATTAAAAAAGTATAATATCAGGCTACGTTATGCAGAGGTTTTTCCTGCGGAAAGCCTTGTAATTACTGAAAATAGTGCTCAGGTTTTATAGACACAAAAAAAAAAACTTAAGTTGACATTCTTGACTGGTGGTTTCTCCAAGGATCCCAATAATAAGTAGCTAACTCTCTCTAGTGGTCTTACTCTTAACTGCATCTACCTGTCAAGCACTGACATCACCATGAAAATTTGAATTACACCTTTAAAAAGGAGTGGATACTAAAAGTAAAAAGGAAAATTATTTCTGTTTTAAAGCAGTGCTTCACAAGTCTCAAGAAGGATAATACAGTGTTGGTCATCAAGTACTAAATACTATAGCACTAATCTCTAAGGCACATACCTCAAAATATGTTTACTAATAAACGAATAACATGTTTCAAGTACATCATGTTTAACATTTAAGACTTCCATATTAAGAGTATATAAAGGCATGGGCCACCTACAGTAAAAAAAAAACAACTAATCATACAAAACTGTATTTGACAGCCTATTAAAGCCTAACAGTTCAACAGCTTTAAAATTAGATTTAATGGCAACAAATTAGCTTTTGGGAATCATCAAACTTCCCAAAAATTAGCTGGTTTACCTAACACACTGTGTCTTTCAAAGGAAGCCATATCTTGTGATAATCACATGACTGTAACATAACAACACCCTCCAAAATCTTTCCTATACATCACTTTGGACTTAATAAGTTCAGGTCGTGCAAAAAACTTTATAGCACACATTTTAACACTTGTTTACATGAATTGATAAAAGGGATGTCCCAATTTGAGAAAGATATCCATCCAATGTCGTCAAAAAATAATTGGATTATGTTCGCTAACATGTTTTGTAAAATGTCAAGATATAAACGCTCTGATACAAGCAGCATGTTTACCTGTGCAAAGCTGGAGAACCAGTTAACATCTAAATGTGCTTCAATAAGCACAAAGTTGGTCTTTTTTTGTATTTTAGTCAAGTCATTCACAAAGGGTGACCATGGTAGGCTACAAGGTACCGTATTTTCCGCACTATATGGCGCACCGGATTATAAGGCGCATAGAATAGACGATATAGTAGAGGCTGGGGTTACGTTATGCATCCTTTAGATGGAGCTGCGCTAAAGGGAATGTCAACAAAACAGTCAGATAGGTCAGTCAAACTTTATTGATGGATTACAAACCAGCGTTCTGACAACTCCGTTCACTCCCAAAATGAATAAACAGCTGTTTTATTATTTTCCCCGATTCAATAAACACGTAAAAAACAGTCTGACACTGTTACAGTAAATCAAAAATGTGCGGCAGCAGTGTTTATGGATCTAACTAAAGCATTTGACACAATCAATCACAATATTTTAATCAAAAAACTAGAACGATATGGCATCAGAGGGTTAGTCTTAAACTGGATAAGAAGTTATCTAACGAACAGGAAACAATATGTGAAACTCGGTGAACACACTTCTACAATGCTAAAAATAACCTGTGGTGTACCTCAGGGATCAATACTAGGACCTAAACTATTCAATCTCTATATAAATGACATTTGTCAAGTTACAAATGATTTAAAGTTAGTATTATTTGCGGATGATACAACAGTGTTTTGTTCAGGAGAGAACACACAGAAGATAATACAAATAGTAACAAAAGAAATGAAGAAATTAAAAAAATGGTTCGACAAAAACAGACTATCATTGAATCTCAGTAAAACTAAAACAATGCCATTTGGTAATAGTAGTAGAGAAAGTCAAACACAAATACAAATAGACGGAATAGAAATTGAAAGAGTAAAGGAAACCAACTTTCTAGGTATAATGATTGATGATAAATTGAACTGGAAATCTCATTTAAAAATATACAACATAAAGTAGCAAGAAACACGTTAATAATGAATAAAGCCAAATATGTCCTATACCAAAAATCACTTTATATTCTCTACTGCTCACTAGTGTTACCATATCTGAGTTATTGTGCAGAAATATGGGGAAATAATTACAAAAGTACACTTCATTCACTAACAGTGTTACAAAAAAGATCAGTTAAAATAATACATAATGTTGGATATAGAGAACATACAAATCCTTTATTTATTGAATCAAAGATACTGAAATTCCACGACATAGAGAATTTGCAAACAGCTAAAATTATACACAAAGCAAACTATAACCTGCTTCCCAAGAATACACAACAATTCTTCTCAACAAAAGAGGAGAAATATAATCTTAGCGAAAAATGTAACTTAAAACATTTGTAAGCACCTACAACACTTAAGACCTTCAGTATATCAGTATGTGGAATTAAACTATGGAATGGATTAAGCAAAGCAATCAAAAAATGTACTAATATGATCCACTTCAAGAAACTCTTCAAACTTAAAGTGTTTATAAAGTACAAAAAAGAAGAACCATGATAAACATTCGGAATTTATTCACCCATTCATTCTTTCATTCTCAAAATAATCTTACTTATCTCATCGTATGGAATAAAACTTCAACAATTATTTATTTATTTATTTATTTATTTTTATTGTGATTACTTATGGAGTATATTGTGAATACTTTGAGAACAGGAAGTGAACAAAAGTTTTAGCAACTGTTATGTAAAAGAAAAGGGGTAGGATTAATTAAGCTCTGCTTTTTCCTACTCCTTTTTGAACATATTGAAAAGAGAAACTGGAATTTGTGATGTATTATATTGTATGCTTGCATGTTCCAAATAAACTCAAACTCAAACGTTAGTGATATCACAATATATTAACACTCGAAATAGTGCAAAGCAATAATATATCAATAACTCAACGTTGCTCAAACGATAATTTCACACAACACAACACACAAAATAAACACGTAAAGCTCACTTTATTAAGTTATTCCCCATCCACGAATCCCTCAAACAGTTGGGCGAATACGACATCCAACATTAAACGAGTCAGTGTCGGTGCTGTTAATATTAAATTCTCTCGCTGCTGCTCTATTCCCGTGTTCTACTGTGTGACTGATCGCCTTGAGTTTAAACTCTGCGTGGAAATCGTGTCTCTTATTAGGAGCCATTTTGGGGTCTTTACATAAACACACAGAAACGGCACGCCTCCCGCAGTCATATATCCCAGCATGCATTTACGGGGGAAAATGAAGTCGGCGGCTGCTTGCCGTAGAAGAAGCCCGCTTGTTCTTCTACGGGGGAAAATGAAGTCGGCGGCTGCTTACCGTAGAAGAAGCCTGTTTCTTTTTCTACGGGGGAAAATTAAGTTGGCGGCTGCTTATCGTAGAAGAAGAAGCGCATTTCTTCTTCTACAGGGGAAAATTACGTCGGTGGCTGCTTACCGTAGTTGCGAGACCTGTTGTGTCTCAATATTGGTCCATATATAGGGCGCACCGGATTATAAAGCGCACTGTCAGTTTATGAGAAAATCTGAAGTTTTTAGGTGCGCCTTATAGTGCGGAAAATACGGTACTCGGAGATAGCAGCTCCCAAACAGCTAAGCACACAATAGCACACAAGCTGGACATATGTAATAAGTCTCTGGAATATTCAACCTACTGTGACATGAACTTAGCTTAATAAATTATTGTGACCACTAGGTGTCACCCAAAAAATTAAAACACCACTTCAACTTAAAGAAAGCAGCTGTCATTCCAAACAACTTTGTGTTTTTATTGCCTAGCATTGTTTTCGGTTTGACAAATTTAACTTGATCAAACGTTTTCTAAACATTGCACACTACAAAATATATATGATTTCTGTCGATATCATAGCGGACCAATGTCAGTATCGGCCAATGCGCAAGGTAAAAGTTTCAGTAGGTTAAAAGAAGAACAAAATAATATGAGAGCAGTGAGTGTAAGTCAATAGAGCTTACCTGAGCAAAGAGAAGACACTGTAGGAATTCCTCACTGAGCTTTGGTCAACATGAAGTAGACTGTTTTTCTTCCGCTCTGACTGATCCTGCAACAAGAACATGTCAGCAATACAGCACACAGCGTGACACAGGTGTATGTTCACGCAATTCATCACACAAGAATTCTGGAAATGGACAAACACTGTACCTTCTGATCAAAGTCTGCAGCATAATAACCATCATTCAACCCGAATATGATCTCATTTGGATTCCTGGATCGAATCTGTGGAAAATGCAAAGCAGTTGAAGCTCACAGCAGAAACACAGTTTTAAATGTAAACATAGAGGGGTATTATTATCAAAGTAGAATTGTCTCATATCTGCTTATATATATCAATATGATATTAATACGTATGCATATATTAATAAATATACAAATACAAATGTTTTTGAGATTTTAATATAAATATGCTTGATTTTGTATTTGTATTGAATTTGCATATGTGGATCACTTTTTTGGTTTTGTGTCGATGAGACATTCCTCCCACAAACCAGATGCACAAATAAATGTGACCTAGTTTGAATGCTGCATACCTGAACAACCAGCAGAGGGCACTGCAGCCAGAGCGGTCTCGGTCATAGACATTGTCATAATTTTATTAAATGTATTTATACTATCATTTGGTGCTAAACTAAAGTCCTAGCAAGCTGCTACATTTTTTACTGCCTCTGCCTTTGTCAGTTGATTTATGCAGCACCCAGCATTGTCCCACCCACAGAACCATCTGATTGGTTACACGCAACACGATAACATCCAATCTGTAGTGCGTATTCAGAGCGCATGGAACAGCTAATCAGCATTGCATATTCAAAGCGGTAACAGCCAATCAGCAGTGAGTATTCAGAGCACATTGAGTTAGTGCTCATGGCAGAGGCAGGCAGAGAGGAGAGACGGTGCGGGTTAGCAGAAAGATGTTTAGCAGGTGAGCATAATGCAGCGGACTCTCCCCAAATAATAATAAACACCTAGTGAACTACTAGCAACATCACTATGAGCCCGTTGATGTTCTAGAAATATAAGCGGCAGCTCAGCTTGCTCGCAGTCCTTGAGGTGAAGGCTAATTAGCTTTTAGCGTAGCGTTAGCTTATTTTACAGTGTGTGCGTGCGTGCGTGTGTGTTACGGACAGCAAAGCCCTGTCTGTTTGAGAGAAAGACAAGCATTATAGACCTACTGTTAACAACTAAGTTATTTCACTAAACCTTTTTCTGTGTTAAAGCAGCAAAAAAGGACATTGTTAAAGAGTTTCTGTCTCTGATAGGTAGTATAAAAATGTAACTGCATAAAGCCTACATGAACTTCATGGTGTTCAGGGATGAAGTCTCTCCTATTTCTATTGTACTATTTTTTCAGCTATTGTTACATTAATCATTAGTAATGTAGCAGCCTAGGTTTGAATGGCAGGGTCCCTGCTATCACACATGTTGATAAAAATATAACATTTACATAATAAAAATCAACTACAGGCTTCCCAAATGTTGTAATTAATTAAGAATGATGAGTTGAGCATATGTCAGCATGTGGCCTAACTTTTAACTCTTTTTTTCAAACGCTTATTGCAAACCCTTATATACATTAAGTCATTAATTTGACTTTGTCATTATTTTGTCTTAGTAAGTCAATATTTACTATGTCACTAGGTCAAAATAATGACATACTTAGTATCTCAGGTTTACTTTACGGAAAAAATATGGAGATATATACATGTGACGAAGCCGCCCTACTTACTTACACTGTTCCACCAAGCACCTTCCCCGTCTGTCCCATCGGGACATGGTCATTAAACTGCATTGAGACATATAAATTTGTATTAGCTAATGCAACGCTAACGTTAGCAAGCTCAGGCCCGTTATGCGTTCTGTCTGTAAAGATGTGGATTGTTTTTGTGAAGAGAACTCAGGGCATTTTGCATACAATGCATATATTGCTCTAGCTGCAGTGCCCTCTGCTGGTTGTTCAGGAGAGTGTGTAGGTCACATTTATTTGGTTTGTGGGAGGAATGTCTCATTGACAAAAACAAAAAAGCCATCCACAAATGCAAATTCAATACAAATACAAATACAAAATCAAGCATATTTATATTCAAATCTCAAAAATATATTTACAAATACACGTTTATTCATACAAATGTTTTATTTATTTGTATATCACATTTGTATTTGTATATTTATTAATATATGCATATGTATTATTTTTCATATTGATATATATAAGCTGAGACAATTCTACTTCCATATATTATCAATGTCTTGTGTGTGGCTGACCTGCTGTCCCGTGTATCTGACGCCATCCAGGTTGACCTTCCATTCTATGAGGAGCTGGTACTGTTCTTGTTGTCCTCCCCAAATCCTTACCACAAAACAAGAGACTGAGGTATCCAAAAGGTCCGGCAACATACCAAAGTCCAAGCTCCGCCAAGTAGGATTCTTTGAAACACACAAACAGACATAGATAGCGTCAGTAGCACCTTAATGAAATGGTACTACTGCAGATTCATGTTCATGAACATTTTATGGTCCATGACCACCAGCAAATGATGACAAACAACTAGTACTTCTTGTCTATTTTTGACACACAGCTGGCCTAAGGTGATGTGTTGGTCTAGAACAGGGGTGTCAAACGTACGGCCCGCGAACAGCTTTTTTCCGGCCAGCGGGATGGGTTTGCTAAGTATACAAATTAAGCTGAAATTTTTGAATGAAAGAAACAGCTCTTCTAGATCTGTCTACTGGATGTTGCAATAGCAATTCTTTGAATCTCTGTAGATCAGCGGTCGGCAACCCGCGGCTCCGGAGCCGCATGCGGTTTTTAATCACTATGATGTGGCTCAGCTGCATACTTGCCAACCCCCCCATTTTTCCGGGAGGTTTTCCGGATTTCAGTGCCTCTCCCAGAAATCTCCCCAGGATAACATTCTCAGATTTTCACCCGGGAAACAATATTGAGGGCGTGTCGTGATGGCAATGCTTTAAACGTCCTCTAGACCATGTCGTCGCGTCCGCTTTAATACTATGCTATCCGAGTGCCGGCCGGCCTCATCTAACTCAACGCGCAAGCTACTGAAATGCATTCTTGTTCAACAGCCATACAGGTTACACCGAGTGTTGTGATATAAACAACCTTAACACTCTTACTAATATGCGCCATACTATGAACCCACACCAAACAAGAATGACAAACACATTTTGGGAGAACATCCGCACTGTAACAACATAAACACAACAGAACAAATACCCAGAATTCCATGCATCCCTAACTCTTGCGGGCTACATTATACACCCCCTACCACCCCCTTCCCTCTGTGCGTCGGTTGAGGTGGGCGGGGTTGGGAGGGGTGGGGGTTGGTGGTAGCGTGGGTGTATAATGTAGCCCGGAAGAGTTTGAGATACATGGGATTCTGGGTATTTGTTCTGTTGTGTTACAGCGCGGATGTTCACCCCAAATGTGTTTTTCATTCTTGTGTGGTGTGGTTTCACAGTGTGGTGCGTATTAGTAAGAGTGCTAAAGTTGTTTATATCACAACCCTCAGTGTAACCTGTATAGCTGTTGAGCAAGTATGCGTTGCATTTGCTTACGTGTGTCTGCAGAAGCCTCATACAACATGTGAATGGGCTGGTAAGCTGTTTGTTACGGTTGTAGAGGGCGCTAAACGCATTGTCATCATAGCACGCCCTTATTATTGTTGTTTGGGTGAAAACCAGCAGACAGTCGAGAGAATGGTTGCTCTGAAACTCGGTAGTCTCCCGGAAAAATGGAGATAGTTGGCGAATGTGATGTTGTCAAGCGGCATTCAAATAAAACTCGCGGGCCGCACTAATATTACATTTTCATACTAAGGTGCGGGTCGCGTGTCTGAGACCCCTGGTTAATACATAGCACAAAGCAAAAAAAAACGTTGTACACTGTGTTATTTCATTTTAAATTCCAAAAAAATCTTGTGCTCCCATAGTTTTCTTTATTTTGTGAAACGGGTCAAAATGGCTCTTTGAGTGGTAAAGTTTCTCGACCCCTGCTGTAGATGATGGTGCATATGTACAAAATAAACCACATGATGTTAGTACATCAATCGAGGAAAGTGATCAAACTACATACATGGCATACTGTAATTTGATTTAGATATTTTTGTATCTTGATTGATTGAACATGAACACCATTGAGTGGACTGATGAACATTATCACATCATTCATTCAGAAAATATAAATAACGACAAATAAAGATAGAATACTATTAACCGTACCATGTAAGTGTAAAAAAACAACAACATTAATATTTGTACATTTTCAGAATGTGCTTCTTCTATTTTGAAACACAGAAAACAATCTTGAACAGGCTCTACGAACAAGTCAAATGCAAACTAATCACCCAACAATAAGATTAATGGAGATGGAGAAAATATTATCAAGGGATTCTGCTAATGAAGGTGCCAATGTGTCCTACAACTGGTATTGCTCCGATGTCTGTAGCATCAGCCAGCATATCACCACCACAGCAACCGAGTATACCTGCATGCCAGAGCTCTCGGAGCCAGTTTTTGCAAAATGCTCTGGCCCAAGCAAAACAAAGACTCAATTGATGAGAAACTTTCACACATTAAAATGGGTTTTTTCGTGTATATGTTATGTTAAGTGTATTAAAAAAAACTAACTAGATGGCATCATACCTCTGCTTTTTATAACACAGGGATCAGAGAGGTTTTTGACCATGTGTGTCCGTCAAATGTCCATAATGAGCCACATCTATAGTTCGGTGTTGTCAAACGAAAATGATTAAACACAAACAACTGTTAAAGTGCTTGTTTGGAGACTGAAGAGAAATGGGAACCCCTGCACTTCGGCATTCCCATAATTGGGGGCTCGTCTGGAAGAACCAGAATATTTGCATATAATCGAAAAACATGGGCTTAACACACATCTCCAAAAGATGATTGCAATTTAACTGTTCAAGGGGAAGTTGAGACGACGGTGGACAGGAACCAGAACTTCCTGTTAAGCTTTATACGGTCTTGTCTCGCAAGGGGCACTAAAGAGAGTGCCTGAAACCTGCTTAGGTCAGCTAATGACTCAACAGCAAGGCTGACAACATGTGGAGCAGCATCTGTTGTGCATGTTTGCAGAGAAGGTAAGCAGTAGTGCAAAGCTGATTCTACTGACATCTGACTGATGTAGCAAGAAGTAGAAAAATCAAATAGTACCCCGGTCATTCAATTTATAACAAGTGATGCACAGAAAAATCCCAAATTCTAACTGATCTCCAATCTCCTTAGACTACACTCAAAGGAACTTTGGGAACCTTGTGATCACATTCTTTTCATAAATAGAAGTACTTTTCGCCTTAATCCTTAACCCAGATTTTTAAGGCCGTCTTGATCAAGTATTTTCATAGTTGAATATGATTAGATAGATCAGTCAAATATGTGCAAAACCATAGTTTTATGCTGGCGTGTATGCTAGAATGATCACAGCTAATGGGGATCCACACAAAACCAAATCTCATTAGGGACTTTTTTCCACCTCAAAAAAGCTAAAGCTCTCAGATATACAGATGTGGTCAAAGATAGACATACACTTGTAAAGAACATAATGTCATGGCTGTCTTGATTTTCCAATAATTTCTACAACTCTCTTTTGTGATAGAATGATTGGAGCACATACTTGTTGGTCATAAAAAACATTCATGAAGTTTGGTTATTTTATGAATTTATTATGGGTCTACTGAAAATGTGACCAAATCTGCTGGGTCAAAAATATACATACAGCAATGTTAATATTTGGTTACATGTCCCTTGGCAGGTTTCACTGCAATAATGCGCTTTTGGTAGCCATCCACAAGCTTCTGGTTGAATTTTTGGCAATTCCTCTTGACAAAATTGGTGCAGTTCAGCTAAATGTATGGGTTTTCTGACATGGACATGTTTCTTTAGAATTGTCCACACGTTTAAGTCCGGACTTTGGGATTAATTCTAGCCTGATTTAGCCATTACTTTAACACTTTTAGACCTGTGTTACACCCAAAACCCAACCTCAGGGCTGATGATTTTAGGTTGTCCTGAAGAATTTGGAAGTAATCCTCCTTTTTCAATGTCCCATTTACTCTCTGTAAAGTACCAGTTCCATCCATCCATCCATCCATTTTCTACCGCTTATTCCCTTTTGGGGTCGCGGGGGGCGCTGGCGCCTTTCTCAGCTACAAGGCGGGGTATACCCTGGACAAGTCGCCACCTCATCGCAGGGCCAACACAGATAGACAGACAACATTCACACTCAAATTCACACACTAAGGCCAATTTAGTGTTGCCAATCAACCTATCCCCAGGTGCATGTCTTGGGTAGTGGGAGGAAGCCGGAGTACCCGGAGGTAACATACCAAACTCCACACAGAAAGATCCCGAGCCTGGATTTGAACCCAGGACTGCAGGACCTTCGTATTGTGAGGCAGACGCACTAACCCCTCTTCCACTGTGAAGCCCAGTACCAGTTCCATTGGCAGAAAAACAGGCCCATAGCATAATACTACCACCATGCTTGACGGTAGGTATGGTGTTCCTGGGATTAAAGGCTTCAAATTTTCTCCTCTAAACATATTGTTGGGTATTACGGCCAAACAGCTCAATTTTTGTTTCATCTGACACCACATGGACAAAGATAAGACCTTCTGGAGGAAAGTTCCCTACACACTCACAAATTTACACACAGTACATACACACAGACACATACACACATTATATATATATATATATATATATATATATATATATATATATATATATATATATATATATATAATGTTAAAAGAACAATTTAAAGCCTTGTCCAATTGTTTACTAACATAAGCTATTAATGTTTGGCTAATTTTTACTGCAAATGAAAATAGTCTCTAAATAACGCTTATTAGGGTCCTTAACTACTAATAATCGGTATCAGCCCTAAAAAAAAAATAAAAAAATAAAAAATCGGTCTAGCTCTACTTTGTACTTTTTTCAGAGGCTTGAAACAATAATTATTGTTTACATTGTGTATGGGGAACTTGGCTTCGCTATACAAACCTTGTGGTATACAAACCATGTTCAAGAACCAGCTTGTTTGTAAATCAAGGTGTCACTGTACTAATAGGATCCAGTTTAAGAAACAGTTCAAACTCCAAGTGTTTACAAAGTACAAACAAGAAGAATAATGATAAACTTTTGGAACCTTATTGAAAGTAAGACATTATTATTCATCTCAAAACATGAATCACAACATAATTTTTTATTTATGAGAACTGTTGTATTTGTTAATAATTGGTATAAAATTGTGTTAAAAATTGAGAACAGGATGTAAACAAACGTGTTAGTAAATGCTATGAAGTGTAGAAAGGGTAGGAATAAATAAGCTATGCTTTTCCCACTCCTTTACGGACATGTTGCAATGAGAAAATGGAAATGCTTGAAAAACTTCTATTATATTGTAACTGTTAGCATATTCAAAATAAAACAAAAAAACAACAACACATACTGCTACAAAACCCAGCATGTATATGTACTGTATACCAGTACACAAAGTATTCAATGAAAATTTGTAAAGTATTTGAAAGCAAATAAAAATATTAAAAATAATAATACTCACCAGTGAGTCACGTATGACTTCACTCTTGTAAAAATCTAAAAAGACAAAAGTTAAAACACACAGATTAAAAGCCTGCACATGATCAAAAGCAATCACACAAAGCCAATTAGTGAATAGCCTGGACAGCAAGACAGTAATAAGGGTGTTTGTCACACTCACCACTAGATATGCGCTCTCCTATGCAGAGGTGCAGGGTGAAGTAAGTGTCCAGCAGAGGGGAACCATTCTTGTTGACAATGTTTCTTGCTGCAATGCTCCGGAGGTGACGCAATCGTCTCTGATTAACAGAAAAACAACAGATATTTGCTGCGGTCAGTCGTAGGCAGAAAACAAACATCAGAGCTGTTGAAAAACAATTATAGCGGACTTAATGACACAAAGGCACCGACTTGTGCATGTGATTGTGGATAACAGAGAAAAAAAACAACACTTTAAATAATGAAGGCATTTAGGATTTTGCATACATTAATTCATTTGTCCCAGCCCGCCACATACAAAAATGGATCGCCATAGATACTTAGTGCATTTTTCAAGATTAGAACTACTTGCCTGCCCTCACTCACAATGCCATTCAGTGCCAACCTTCACTATGAGCAGATCATGTCGCTGAGCATGGGGCACCACAATGCTTGGGTGGGCCCCAATTTACAAAACATATCAATTAATCGATGATGACCTGGGAGGGTTTTACTCTTTTCTGAATTATAAATAGTGTTACAATGTTGAATAATCGAGGTAAACAAAACCAAAGAGTAAAATCGTAAAGACCATGCATTTGGGCGCAAGCTAGCACGCAGTTTTTAATTGCCTTTTATTACCTGCGTCATTTTTTAAAAAGTTGGCCATTTATGGCATCACAGATTAACAGACGTATTTATGTGGGCATTCTTGTACATGCTGTCGGCCAGCCTCTTCTACCGTGCCATGACTGGTGACTGGAGCCTCACGTGTTTTTTCCATCATCTCAGCATGCCCTTCAGCCTTCTCTCATATCTAAAAAAATCAATACTTCCATCTTTACTTGTCCCCAAAAGTTTTACACTGGATTGTTTTGTCTACGTGGGCAGGTATACTAAACACAAATATAAAAGGAAACACGTCTGTTTTTGCTCTCATTTTTCATGAGTTTAACTCAAAGATTTAGCTAAGACTTTCACTATAAACACAAAATACCTATTCCTCTCATATAGTGTTCCCAAATCCGTCTAAATCTGCGTTAGTGAGCATTTATTCTTTGCCAAGATAATCCATCCCACCTCAGAGGTGTAGCATACCAAGATGCTGATTAAACAGCATGATTGTTTTGCCTCACGCAGTGCAATACATCTCCTTCGCATTGAGCTGATCAAGTTGTTGATTGTGGACTGTGGAATGTTGGTCCACTCCTCTTGAATGGCTGCGCGAAGTTGCTGGATAATGTCAGGAGCTGGAACACGCTGTTGTATACGCCGATCCACAGCATCCCAAACATGATCAATGGGTGACATGTCCGGTGAGTATGGTGGCCATGCAAGAACTGGGATGTGTTCAGCCTCCAGGGATTGTGTACAGCTCCTTGCAACGTGGGGGCATTGCATTGTTATGCTGCAACATGAGGTCATGTTCTCGGGTAAATAGCACAACAATGTGCCTCAGGATATAGTCTAGGTATCCCTGTGCATTCAAAACGCATCAATAAAATGCACTTGCATTAGTTGTCCATAACATGCATGCTCATACCATAACACCATGCCCACCATGGGCCATTCGATTCACAACGTTGACATCAGCAAACCAATCCAACACACGATGCCACACATGCTGTCTGCCACCTGCCCTTAACAGAGAAAACCGGGATTCATTTGTGAAGAAAGCACATCTCGAACGTGCCAGACGCCATCAATTGTGAGCATTTGCCCACTTAAGTCGGTTACGACGACAAACTGCAGTCAGGTCGAAATCCCTTTGAGGACGACGAGCATGCAGATGAACTTCCCTGAGACGTGTCTCACAGTTTGATTAGTTTGCATAACCAAAGAATGCAAACGATCATTGAGGTGCACCTGCTGGATGCAGGGGATGTGGAAGTCCTGGCCTGGTGTGGTTACACGTGGTCTGCGGTTGTGAGGCCGGTTGGATGTACTGCCAAATTCTCTGAAACGTCTTTGGAACATTCAATTATTGGGAAACAACTCTGGTGGATATTCCTGCAGTCGGCATGCCAACTGCATGCTCCCTCAAAACTTGCGACATATTTGGCATTGTGGGCATTGTACGGTGTGGTAAAATTGCACATTTCAGGGTGGAATTTTATTGTGTGCAGCCTAAGGCACACCTGTGCAATTATCCTGCTGTTTTAATCAGCATCTTGATACGCCACACCTGTCAAGATGGATTATCTTGGCAAAAAAGAATAGCTCACTAACACAGATTTCAACAGATTTGTGAACAATATTTCAGAGGAATAGGTATGTTGTGTATATAATAAAAGTTTTCGATATTTGAGTGTATCTCATGAAAAATGGAAGCAAAAACAAAAGTGTAGCTTTTATATTTTGTTTACTGTATAATATTAGATTTGTGGCTAAACTCACAATAACACTGGCGTGCAACATGCAGTGACATAAACGCAGCACTTTTTGATGCAGCATTTGGTGCCACACTGGGTGTACCCAATAGCATTGATATTTGTTTTCACGATATATATTTAAATGGTGTAAATCAAAGGTCTTCAACATAGGGTAAGTGATCCACAGGGATACTGCGGGGGTGGATTGTAAAATGTTTAGTTGATTGGATTTTTACTTTATATTATTTTTCCATCCATTTTCTACCGCTTATTCCCTTTGGGGTTGCTGGGGGCGCTGGTGCCTATCTCAGCTACAATCTGATGGAAGGCGGGGTTCACCCTGGACAAGTCATTATTTTTCCACAAATGTAAATGTTTTAAAATGCACATTAACACTGATCCAACACACTGTAGTGTTGTTTATAAATAGTATTGGTATGGACACCCTACTCACTTAAGTTTTAAATTAAAATCAGTCAACAACAATATTGGTGTATTTATGTTAGCATTTAAGAAAGCTAACGATTGACACTCAAAGACTTCTTGTCCGGCGCGGCACAGAAGGTAGAGATGCCGTGCCAGCAACTTAAGGGTTCTAGCTTCTACCATCTTTGTCATCCTAGGGCAAGACACTTCACCCTTGCTCCTGATGGGTCATGGCAAGTACCTTGCATGACAACCTTTCCATCAGCATGTGTGTGTGAATGGGTGAATATGATGTATAATGTAAAGTATATGTGTGTGTGTGAATGGGTGAATATGATGTATAATGTAAAGTGCTTTGGGTATAATTTCAGGTATATTAAAGCGGTACGGTATTTTCCGGACCATAGGGTGCACCGGATTATAAGGCGCACTGCCAATGAGCGGGTCTATTCCGGTCTCTGCCTACACAAATGAAGTGGAGCTGCTGACTGGGTGGTGCAGGGAAAATAACCTGGTCTTTGACAACACCAAGGCAAAGGAGCTGATTATGGACTTCTGGAAGAAAAAAAAAACTTAAATATCCAACTACTGTACATCCACGGGGACTATGTGGAGAGGTTCTCTAACTTCAGGTTCCTGAGCATCCAGATCGAGGAAAACCTGTCGTGGAGTGTGAACACCTCAGTGACCATCAAAAAGCACAGCAGAGACTTCATTTTCTAAGACTCCTCAGAAAGAGCCACCTGTCACAAAAACTGCTTGTGTCTTTATCGCTGCTCAATAGAGAGTGTGCTGACATACTGCACAGGGGCAGAGAGAAATGCACTTCAGAGGGTCATAAAAACTGCCATGAAGATCACTGGCTGCTCTCTCGCCTCCCTAGATGAACTGTACAGTTACAGGTGCTTCAAAAAGGCCCAAAACATCATAAGGGATCCATCTCACCCCGGACATAAACTTTTTAACTGCTGCCCTCGGGGCATGAGATACAGGACAATAAAATGCCGGACAAACAGATTTAAGAACACTTTTTACCCAAGAGCAATAGTGTCGCTGAACACAAGGCATTAGAGATGCGCGGCTGGGCAATTATATCATCTGCAACCGCGTCACCAAAGTAGTCATCCACCCGCCATCCACCCGAACCAACATTTTATCAGAAACGCATCCGCCCGCCACCCGCCCGCTGAAATACATCAGAGGTTGGCCACCTTTACCACTCACAGAGCTGTCTAAACCTGTTTCACAGAGTAGGCAATTGGAGCCGCTAAAGTTCTCGCGATTATCCAATTGGCGTTCATCCTGATGACAAGGATATGAGCGTGCTGTTAAGCCATTGCCTTTGACACCTTCAACAACATGTACACACCGATTATTAATCTGGCAACATGTTGTGTGCAGCTTCCGCAATCACACGTACAAGATTGAAATCCATACTGGGTGACACAGAGTACACTAATGGTTGTGATATAAACAATTTTAACACTCTTCGTGATATGCGCCACGCTGTGAAGCCACACCAAACAGGATTGACAAACACATTTCGGGAGAACATTCTCACAGTAACACAACATAAACGCAACACAACAAATACCCAGAATCCTTTGTGTCCGTGAAACATCCTGAATATATTTTACACCCCCGCGCCCCCAACCCCGCCCACCTTACCGACGCACGGGGTGGGGGGGAAGGTGGGGGGGTTGCTGCTAGCGGGGTGTATAAAATAGTCAGGATTCATCATGGATACAAAGGATTCTGGGTATTTGTTGTGTTGCGTTTATGTTGTGTTACTGGGAGGATGTCCTCCCGAAATGTGTTTGTCAATCTTGTTTGGCGTGGCTTCAGAGCGTGGCGCATATTATTAAGCTAAAGTTTTAACAAGCTGCTTTGCTTCTTCTACCTCTGTCTCAGCACAAAGCATTGTCCCACCCACACAACCAACTGATTGGTTACATATATAGCAGTAACAGCCAATCAGCAGTGCGTATTCAGAGCGGTAACAGCGAATCAGCAGTGCGTATTCAGAGCGCCTGTAGTAAATGCTTCAGCGTCGAGCAGATAGGTGTTTAGCAGGTGAGCATAAGGCAGCATACTCTCCCCAAATGATAGTAAACTCCTCCGAGTCAACTACTACTAACATCACTATGAGCCCGTTGACCTTAAACTGACTTAAACTGCAGCTCAGCGCGCTCACAGTTCTGGCTTGAGGTGAAGGCTAATTAGCATTTAGCGTAACGTTAGCTAATTTTGCGGTGTGTGTGTGTGTGTGTGTGTGTGTGTGTGTGTGTGTGTGTGTGTGTGTGTGTGTGTGTGTGTGTGTGTGTGTGTGTGTGTTTTACGGACAGAAAAGCATTGAATGGCAGGATCCCTGCTATCACATGTTGATAACAATATAACATTTACATAATAAAAATCAACTAGAGGCTTCCCAAATGCTGTAATAAATTAAGCATGATGAGTTGACTTGAAACTGTTTAATGTTGCACTTTTTATATGTAGAATAAAAGTTGTGTTATTTTAATTAATCTGAGCAACGATTTGAGGCAGTTTAATGTTGATTAACGTGGGCAGAATTATTATAGTGTTCCCAATGTTAAAAGGGTAAAGCCATTGTTTACAAAGTTGGCAAATAACTAACCAAAAAAATTTATATTTTGTTGTTTTATTTCTGTACCGAAAATGAAACGAACCGGGACCTCTCAACCGAGGTACATAACGAACCTAAATTTTTGTGTACCGTTACACCCCTAAAAAATAGAGTAGGTTAAACGATTATCACGATTGATATTATGAATATCATTAACTTGTGCAACATGTAATGTACAGAAGAATATCAGAATCATTTAAAGGTATAACTATCACATTTTATATTAACTAACATCTTTGACAATCAAACCATGATCGTAACAATACACATATTGTGTTAGTAATGTGTAAAACTGGTATCTAGACATAGTGTTGCTCTTCCTCTTAATGCAAGTGCTCCTATAGCAGGAATACAAATTATGAATTCCTACATAACACAAAATCTGGCAAGACACCAACTAGGGCTGGGCGATTATATGATTGTGATCACTGTTTGCGAATTATTTGAGTTTGATCACGATGATCAGCTGTTAGCATTTCCTTGATCAAACATGGCGGAAATGTCTGTTAGAAGTTAGCGTAGCAGTAAACAGTAGGGAAGCAATGATTCTCAGTGTAATCCTGCATTGAACAATCCACCTTCATTGACCGTGACCCTGCGTGCGTCTGTGAATGAGTGTGTGTTTGTGTACGGCTTTGGGGGCGGCTTGGTGTAGTGGGTAGAGCGGCCGTGCCAGAAACCTGAGGGTTGCAGGTTCGCTTCCCACCTATTGACATCCAAATTGCTGCCGTTGAGTCCTTGGGCAGGACACTTCACCCTTGCCCCCGGTGCCGCTCACACTGGTGAATGAATGATGAATGAATGATAGGTGGTGGTCAAAGGGGCCGTAGGCGCAAACTGGCAGCCACGCTTCCGTCAGTCTAACTCAGGGCAGCTGTGGCTACAGATGTAGCTTACCACCACCAGGTGTGAATGAATGATGGGTTCCCACTTCTCTCTGAGCGCTTTGAGTATCTAGTAATAGGAAAGGGCGATATAAATCTAATCCATTATTATTATTATTATTATTATTACGTTTGCATGTGTTTTTGTGAAAGTGTTTGTGTCCGTGTGTGTGTAACCTCCCGTTCCACCGTGCAAAAATCAGGCTCGTCACGACTAATTAATGGTCAACACTACACAACTGGAAATACAGCAAAGACGAACAAAATAAAGAAATATGACTAACACTAGCATATAAGTTGAGACAACATTCAAAGGAGCAGCGGCTTTGTCCATCCATCCATTTTCTACAGCTTATTCCCTTTTGGGGTCGCGGGGGGCGCTGGCGCCTATCTCAGCTACAATTGGGCGGAAGGCAGGTCAATTAATTTTTGAGTGTATGGATAAAAAAAAAAAACACTTTGTTCCTGAAACAATCAATAAACTTGTTTAATGTGTTAATACTAGGGCTGCAAATGATTAAAATATTTAATAATGATAATCGCATTGTTCATAATTAACTCAAAATGAATCGTGATTGATCACAAATAGGTATAATTCTTCATCAATAATAAGTGTACCGTAGACCAGTGGATCTCAAATGGGGGTACGCGTACCACTGGGGGTATTTTAGGGTATGCCAAGGGGTACGTGAGATTTTTTAAAAAATATGAATATAAATAGTATACAAAATAGCAACAATTCAAAAATCCTTTATAAATATATTTATTGAATAATACTTCAACAAAATATGAATGTAAGTTCATAAACTGTAAAAAGAAATGCAACAGTGCAATATTCAGTGTTGACAGCTAGATTTTTTTTTGGACATGTTCCATAAATATGTTAAAGATTTCTTTTTTTGTGAAGAAATGTTTAGAATTAAGTTCATGAATCCAGATGGATCTCTATTACAATCCCCAAAGAGGGCACTTTAAGTTAATGATTACTTCTATGTGTAGAAATATTTATTTATAATTGAATCACTTGTTTATTTTTCAACAAGTTTTTATATATTTTTATATATTTTTTTCCAAATAGTTCAAGAACGACCAAAGCAAATGAGCAATATTTTGCACTGTTATACAATTTAATAAATCAGAAACTGATGACATAATGCTGTATTTTACTTCTTTATCTTTTTTTCAACCAAAAATGCTTTGCTCTGATAAGAGAGTACTTGAATTAAAAAAAATGTTCACAGGGGGTAGATCACTGAAAAGAGGTTGAGAACCACTGCCCTAGACAGATCATTTTCAGGAGGGGTGGCTTCATGACAATGTTTTAATCTTCTCTATTAATTAATAAAATGCAATAGAGCCTGCTAATCATTCTGTAGTTGACGACTCGACCAGAACTTGTTCTAAAAGAATTTACACATTATTTCAGCCAGCCAGAAAAATCATTGTATTCTTTAAACTAGTGTCCTAGCATTTCTTTAGGTGAAAATATCACAGAATAACATTACAAAACATCTCTGACTAAGCAACATCGTGATTTAAGCCATTTTTAGTTTGTTAATGTTAAAGTTAAAAGTACCAATGATTGTCACACACAAATTATTCTCTGCATTTGACCCATCACCCTTGATCAACCCCTGGGAGGTCAGGGGAGCAGTGGGCAGCAGTGGTGGCCGCGCTCAGGAATAGTTTTTGGTGATTTAACCCCCAATTCCAACCCTTGATGGTGAGTGTAAAGCAGGGAGGTAATGGGTCCCATTTTTCTAGTCTTTGGTATGACTTGGCAGGGGTTTGAACTCACAACCTACCCATCTCAAGGCGGACACTCTAACCACTAGGCCACTGAGTATGGTACTAGGCCACTGCGGCTGTATAGCGTAGCACTTTTATTTTGTAGCCTGAAAAGTGTTTGATTGGTTTGTGGAAATGTCTTGACATGTTTTGATGTCTCCTTTCGACATCCTGGCGGCCGTCTTTCATTTCCGTTGAGCTTTTATGTCATCTTATGTAGTCCAAGCAACAACCTTAATGTTATGTTATCACTGCACTTTAACTATAATCTGAACACAGAAGAGAAGAACCACCCACCTCTAGAATGACACGCGCAGAAGGCGTTTGCGGCAGGGACATCGCCTCTTCTCACGGCGAAAAATAGTCTTTTCTTCTCCGGAAAACAAGTTTCCACAACTTGAACCTTATAATTCCATAAGGTAGACTTTCTTTTGTCCATTTCTGCTCGTTTGTGGCTCATTAGTAACAAGTGAACTGCAGCCAAGTTACCCCCGCTACTAGGGGTTCAAGAAGAAAGTGTTTGCATTAATCGCTTGTTAAAAAATGTAGTGCCGTTATTGAAATTTAAAGTTAACACGTTATTGCGTTAACTTTGACAGTCCAAGTTAATACATATTATTTTACTGTACCTCAAATTCAAATTGCACTTTAATGTACTCTTATTGAATAAAAGATACAGTATTCGAGTTTTAAAAAACTTCACAATCTGGTTCACAGTTTGCCGTTTGCTAAAGTCCTGGTGAGAAGCACTGATGTATACAAGTAACTAAAGAATACACATAATAGTTTACCATTTGAAAGTGTTGTTTAGTAAATGTTAACTTGAAGTAAAAGTCTTGTAGTGTTCGGTACTCGACTGACACTTTGTCAACAGCAGAATGCACTTTTTGATGACAAGCAAAATAGTGAAATAACTTTGAGAGGAAAAAAAGTTGTCTTTACTTTCGACAAAATGCATCAAAAAATAAGCAAAACCGTTCCCCTAAAACTGAAGTACGTACCAGAGTGTGGGGTACCTTTACCGTAACCACCACATATCTATGAACAAAATGATAGTTGTCAGATGTGAGCATATACTATACTACCTTAATCAAACATGGAGGAAATGTCTGTTACAAGATACCGCAAAAGTAATTAGGAGGGATGCAACGGTACTCGCTATAATACTGCATTCGATTTGTTTTTGGTTTTGTTTTTAATATTGATCGGGATCTCTTTTTTTTGCCATATCGCTAAGCCATAACGCCAAAGCACAGCAGGTTTTTTTGTATTCTCTTTTTAAAAAAGTGTGTTTGTGTCCTTTTTGTAATGATCTGTTTAAAAAAAGCATAATGTTGAAAAATACATCTCAATAAAGCAGACTAATTGCCCAGTCACGGTGTAAGAAGGGTTAGTGCGTCTGCCTCACAAAACGAAGGTCCTGCAGTCTTGGGTTCAATCCCAGGCTCGGGATCTTTCTGTGTGGAGTTTGCATGTTCTCCCCGTGAATGCGTGGGTTCCCTCCGGGTACTCCGGCTTCCTCCCACCTCCAAAGACATGCACCTGGGGATAGGTTGATTGGCAACACTAAATTGGCCCGAGCGTGTGAATGTGAGTGTGAATGTTGTCTGTCTATCTGTGTTGGCCCTGCGATGAGGTGGCGACTTGTCCAGGGTGTACACCGCCTTCCGCGCGATTGTAGCTGATATAGGCGCTAGCGCCCCCCGCGACCCCAAAAGGGAATAAGCGGTAGAAAAATGGATGGATGGATGGTATTAAAACTTGAAAATGATCTGTCTAGGGCAGGGGTCTCAAACATGCGGCCCGCAAAACGTTATTACGCGGCCCGCACTTTGATATCAAAATTTAACGGCCTACTGAAATGAGATTTTCTTATTCAAACGGGGATAGCAGGTCCATTCTATGTGTCATACTTGATCATTTCGCGATATTGCCATATTTTTGCTGAAAGGATTTAGTAGAGAACATCCACGATAAAGTTTGCAACTTTCAGTGTTAAGAGAAATGCCCTGCCTCTACCGGAAGTCGCAGACGATGACGTCGCAAGTGTGGGGGGTCCTCACATATTCACATTATTTTTAATGGGAGCTTCCAACAAAAAGTGCTATTCAGACCGAGAAAAACGACAATTTCCCCATTAATTTGAGCGAGGATGAAAGATTTGTGTTTGAGGATATTGATAGCGACGGACTAGAAAAAAATATAATAAAAAATAAAAATCGAGTTAAAAAAAAAACGCGATTACATTGGGATGGATTCCGATGTTTTTAAACACATTTACTAGGATAATTCTGGGAAATCCCTTAACTTTCTATTGTGTTGCTAGTGTTTTAGTGAGTTTAATATTACCTGAGAGTCGGAGGTGTACGTCCACGGCTGTCTTGACGCGCAGTGTCTCAGGGGAGTCGACGGCAGCTGTACGGACGGCACAAGCTCAGCTGATATCCGGTAAGAGGCGACTTTTTAACCACAATTTTCTGACCGAAACCTGCTGGTTGACATGTGGTCGGGATACATGTCTGCTTGACCGCGCTCTGTTCCATAGTAAAATTTCAGTTACGGGAATTTTAAACAAAGAATCACCGTGTGTTTGTGTGGCTAAAGGCTAAAGCTTCCCAACTCCATCTTTCTACTTTGACTCCTCCAATATTATTTGAACAAATTGCAAAAGATTCAGCAACACAGATGTCCAAAATACTGTATAATTATGCCGTTAAAGCAGACGACATTTAGCTGTGTGTGTGCGTAGCGCTCATACTTCCTAAAAACGCGTGACGTCTTGTGTACACGTCATCATTACGCGACGTTTTCAAGACGAAACTCCCGGGAAATTTAAAATTGTAATTTAGTAAACTAAAAAAGCCGTATTGGCATGTGTTGCAATGTTAATATTTTATCATTGATATATAAACTATCAGACTGCGTGGTGGGTAGTAGTGGGTTTCAGAAGGCCTTTAATGTTGGTGCGGCCCGCGAGTTTAATATGAACGGCGCTTGACAGCGTTATACTTGCCAACGTCCCCAATTTTCCCCGGAGACCCATGAATTTCGGGGCATCAATTCTCTTGAAGCCTCGTAGATTTTCATCAGATCAACGATATTCAAGGAGTGCCATAATGGCTCTGCCTTTAGTGCCCCCTACATCCTGAACTTAAAACGTGGAAACCCAGTTGTATGTTGCATCTAGCCTTGTAGGACGCACGTGTGTTATGGAAAGATATATTCGATCAACAGCTACACACGTAACACTCAGGGTGGCCGTAAAAAAAACTTGAACACTGTTACAAATATGTGCCAGACTGTGAATCCACACCAAACAAGAATGACAAAAACATTTCGGGAGAACATCCGCATCGTAACACAACATAAACACAACAGAACAATTACCCAGAATCCCATGCAGCCCAAACTCTTTCAGGCTACAATATACACATCCCCGCTACCACCAACCCCCCACCCTCCCTACTTGCGTCGGTTGAGGTGTTGTATATTGTAGCCCGGGAGTTTGGGCTGCAAGGTGTTCTGGGTATTTTTTCTCTTGTGTTAAAGTTGTGTTAGGGTGCGGAAATTCTCCCAAAAAAGGGTTTGTCATTCTAGTTTGGTGTCAGTTCACAGTGTGGCGCATATTTGTAACAGTGTTAAAGTTGTTTGTACTGCCACCCTCAGTGTGACCTGTATGGCTGTTGACCAAGTACGTCTTGCAGCCACGTACGTTGTCCTGTACAAGTCTCATTCAACATGTTACGGAACCAGCACGTTGGTTGTGTGATGTAAAAGCGTGCGCGATGACATGTAGGGGAGCAGTAGTCCTCTTTTAGGGGGTGCGCGAACCCCTGGAGGTACTTGAAGGTATGCCAAGGGACAAGTGAGATTTATTAAAAATATTCTAAAAAAAATAGCAGCAATTCATAAATCCTTTAAAAATATATTTATTGAATACTACTTCAATGAAATATGAATGAAAGTTCATAAACTGTGAAAAAAATAATACAACAATCCAACATTCAGTGTTGACAGCTAGACTTTTTATGGACATGTTCCATAAATATTGATGTTAAAAATTTCTTTTTTTGTGAAGAAATGTTTAGAATTAAGTTGATGAATCCAGATGGATCTCTATTACAATCCCCAAAGAGTGCACTTTAAGTTGATGATTACTTCTATGTGTAGAAATCTTTATTTATAATTGAATCACTTGTTTATTTTTCAACAAGTTTTTATTGTTATTTTTATATCTTTTTTTTCAAATAGTTCAAGAAAGACCACTACAAATGAGCAATATTTTGCCCTGTTATACAATTTAATAAATCAGAAAATGATGACATAGTGCTGTATTTTACTTCTTTATCTATTTTTTCCAACCTAAAATGCTTTGCTCTGATTAGGGGGTACTTGAAATAAAAAAATGTTCACAGGGGGTAAATCACTGAAAAAAGGTTGAGAACCACTGTTGTAGAGGACGTTAAAGGCAGTGCAGTCACGGCAGCCCTTAATAATGTTGGCCGGGTGAAAATTGGGAAAATTTCGGGAGAATGGTTGGACCGGTAGATTGTCGGGAGGTGCACTGAAATTCAGGTGTCTCCTGGAAAAATCGTGAGGGTTGGCAAGTATGTTGCTAGGGCGGGAAAGCCATTCATAAAAGGTGAATTCATTAAAAAGTGCATGTTAGATTTTTTAAAGAAATCTTTTCTTGCGGCCCAGCCTCACCCAGTTTCTGCATCCAGTGGCCCCCAGCTAAATTGAGTTTGAGACCCCTGGTCTAGGGTGAACCTATTAGGGGCGGCGTGGCGCAGTGGGAGAGGGGCCGTGCGCAACCCGAGGGTCCCTGGTTCAATCCCCACCTAGTACCAACATCGTCACGTCCGTTGTGTCCTTGAGCAAGACACTTCACCCTTGCTCCTGATGGGTCATGGTTAGCGCTTTGCATGGCAGCTCCCTCCATCAGTGTGTGAATGTGTGTGTGAATGGGTAGATGTGGAAGTAGTGTCAAAGCGCTTTGAGTACCTTGAAGGTAGAAAAGCGCTATACAAGTACAGCCCATCATTTTTTAAATTTATTTAATGATGAACATTTATATTAATCTGCAATTAATATTTTAATAATTTGACATCCATAATTAATACTGTATGTATTTATCAGCCTTTTTTGAAGACAACCATATCAACATAGCAAATAAGGAAAATCACACAACAATGTCATGGTAACCACGCCCCTAACTACAACTCCACCACCACAGGTACCTTGGCAATCTAGGGGAAACCCTGATTGTGAGACAACACCATTGAGCTGTGGTATAAGTGTATGACAATACCATCTCTTGTACGAAGATGCAACGACACAATCCATACGTGTAGTGCCATTATAATGTGCTTACAAGTAGGGCTGGGCGATATATCGCGGGTTTGCCTCTGTGCGATATAGAAAATGACTATATCGTAATATTAGAGTATACGTGGGGGCGGCATGGCGTAGTGGGTAGAGCGGCCGTGCCAGAAACCTGAGTGTTGCAGGTTCGCTTCCCACCTATTAACATCCAAATCGCTGCCGTTGTGTCCTTGGGGAGGACACTTCACCCTTTGCCCCCGGTGCCGCTCACACTGGTGAATGAATGATGAATGATTGGTGGTGGTTGGAGGGGCCGTAGGCGCAAACTGGTAGCCACGCTTCCGTCAGTCTCCCCCAGGGCAGCTGTGGCTATATATGTAGCTTACCACCACCAGGTGTGAATGAATGATGGGTTCCCACTTCTCTGTGAGCGCTTTGAGTATCTAACAATAGAAAAGCGCGATATAAATCTAATCCATTATTATTATTTATTATTACGTTCTCACGCAGTTGCTTTTAGCTGCCCGCATTACACTACAGGCGTTTCTCACTCGTTCTCGTCTCTCCTTCTCACAGCGACGTAAAACAAGCACACCTTCTTACATACGTCACATACTGTCACCGGTGTAGCGTCATACGCTCTTGCCGAGCAGAGGTAGCAGCATGGCTAACGTTAGCTGAGGCAGGTCGTGCAAGCAGAGCGGTGCGAGACTTTACAAGAGAGAGAAGGTGTGAAACTGATCACAAATAGAGGGAGAACAATTAATGCCCCAAAAAACCTGCAGGAGGTCCATCATCTGGCGGTGGTTTGGCTTCAAGCAGGAAGATATTCAGCAGACAACAGCATTATGCAAAGTATGCAGCAAAAGTGTTGCCACAAAACGTTGCAGCACTACCGATTTGTTCTTTCATTTAAAAAGTCACCCGCGAGAGAATGAAGGGTATTTAATAAATACAGTTTTGGTACATTTACTAAGTTGTGATTTCCCTCTCTGCATGAAAGTTTAAAATTAGTATGTATATTAATGCAGTATGAAGAAAATGTTTTAATGGGACGGCGTGGCGCAGTGGGAGAGTGACCATGCGCAACCCGAGGGTCCCTGGTTCAATCCCCACCTAGTACCAACCTCGTCACATCCGTTGTGTCCTTGAGCAAGACACGTCACCCTTACTCCTGATGGGTGCTGGTTAGCGCCTCGCATGGCAGCTCCCTTCATCAGTGTGTGAACGTGTGTGTGAATGGGTGAATGTGGAAGTAGTGTCAAAGCGCTTTGAGTACCTTGAAGGTAGAAAAGCGCTATACAAGTACAACCCATTTATTATTTATTTATTTATAATGTAGACACATAGAATCATCTTATTGCTGTGATTATATGTATCAAGTGTTAATTCAAGGCTAAGCCAAAATATAGAGATATATATTGTATATCGCGATATGGCATTAAAATACTGAGATATTAATAAGAGCCAATATCGCCCAGCCCTACTTACAAGCAAAGGCAAAGGCCAAAAAAATTCACAAAAGCACAGCAGACGCCAAACTTTTCGGTGGCAAAAAAAAAAGATCAGCGCCCACATACTTCCACGTGATGAGGTTTAAGCATGCACCCGCTTGGACCAAATGTGTTAGAATAACCTCCCCCCCTGACCAGCAGGCTTTGTTGAACGCCTGTAGCTATACTGAGATTAAATTGAAGTCATGAGATTCCCTAAGGCAGTCTCACACAAGAATACTGATTGTTTCACAAAGGACTTTCAACTTCCTCTTAAAAATTTCAATACGCATGAATAAACGTGAACTCCAGGCAGATAGAAATAGTTTTGCTGTAGGATAACTAAAAACATTTGTCCTAAATGCTCGGCGGCATGATCTAATATGAAACAATTCGATCTGAGGAGTAAGAAAAAACGTTGTAGCCAAACTTTGCCCTGTGGGTATAGCTTACTGGCTGGTTGTGCTCGATTAATACAGAGCTGCACAGGTACTGATTTAATTTACTTTTTGTAGTTATGCATAACGCCCTCAAAAACATCATCACATTTAAAAGCGAGCCTGAATTTAATGCATTTGTTTAAAGTAAACATAACGTTGAGACCTTTCATCGTCGTATTTACTAGTCAAAACGAACAAATCAGCCTCTCTAATTGGTTGCTTTTCTCCGTCTGTTCCTGTCTCTGTGTCTATGTATTGTGCAAGGGTATGTGCGCAACATGTACTATGTACAGTAGTATAGGCAGGAACAAACTACGTAGCGTTTAACTACATTTCCCAGTAGCTTGCAGTAGCTTAGCTACTTTATGAACGAGTAGCTATTCCTATAGCTTAGCTATTTTTAGACTCGTGTAGCAAGGTAGCTTATAACAAAACTACAAAGAGAGAAAATGGACTGCAAACCCAGGCCCAAAAAAAATACAATGACCTGGATTGATTAGAACCTCCATGGTTACAGAAAAAATCCACGATCATTGGTTAATATTCGTATGATGAGTCACAATTGGTTCACGAAACATTACTAATTGGCTAATCAGAATCAAGATAAGGCGGGTCATCGAAACCAGAAAGCAAAATAATAAACACACATCATGTCACATGACAACAAATGAGTCGGAGGCAAAAGGAGGCTTCAAGGCGCAGTTGGGGGAGTGGCCGTGCCAGGATTCCGAGGGTTCCTGGTTCAATCCCCACCTTGTACCAACCTCGTCACGTCCGTTGTGTCCTTGAGCAAGACACTTCACCCTTGCTCCTGATATTGTGTTTCCTTAGGCATATTTAAACAAATGTATGTGTTTAGAGAAAACAATGCCCAAAGTAAAATGATTGATTGAGACTTTTATTAGTAGATTACACAGCACAGTACATATTCCCTACAATTGACCACTGAATGCCAACACCCCAATACGTTTTTCAACTTGTTTAAGTCGGGGTCCATGGTAATCAACATTAAACTGCCTCAAGTTATTGCTCAGATGAAAAAAAATGACAAAACTTTTCTTCTACATATAAAAACTGGAACATTAAACAGTTTCAACTCAACTCAGCCTCAGATTAACTTTTCTTTACCCCCCCCCCAGCCTGGCAAACTTGGTAGTAAGAAGATATATGGGCTTATTATTCTTCCACCATAGAAGTGGGTCAAAATTTAGTTTTTAATGCAATACAGCAACCCCCTGCGACCCCGGACGGGACTAGCGATAGGAAATGGATGGATGGATGGTGTTAAATCTGCTGCTATAAAAACGTTTGTCTCTGAGCTGCCACCTTATCGTGGTAGAGGAGTTTGCGTGTCCCAATGATCCTAGGAGCTATGTTGTCCGGGGGCTTTATGCCCCCTGGTACGGTCTCCCAAGGCAAACAGGTTCTAGGTCAGGGATCAGACAAAGAGCAGCTCGAAGACCTCTATGAAGAAGAAAAATCATGGACCCAGATTTCCCTCGCCCGGACGCGGGTCACCGGGGCCTCCCTCTGGATCAAGGCCCGGAGGTGGGGCACGATGGCGAGCGCCTGGTGGCCGGGCCTGTTCCTATGGGGCCCGGCCGGGCACAGCCCGAAGAGGCAACGTGGGTCACCCCTCCAATGGGCTCACCACCCATAGCAGGGACCATAGAGGTCGGGTGCAATGTGAGCTGGGCGGCAGCCGAAGGCAGGGCACTTGGCGGTCCGATCCTCGGCTACAGAAGCTAGCTCTTGGGACGTGGAACGTCACTTCACTGGGGGGGAAAGAGCCTGAGCTAGTGCGCGAAGTGGAGAAGTTCCGGCTGGATATAGTCGGACTCACTTCGACGCACAGCAAGGGCTCTGGAACCACTTCTCTCGAGAGGGACTGGGCCCTCTTCCACTCTGGCGTTGCTGGCAGTGAGAGGCGACGGGCTGGGGTGGCAATTCTTGTTGCCCCCCGGCTCAAAGCCTGCACGTTGGAGTTTAACCCGGTGGACGAAAAGGTAGCCTCCCTCCGCCTTCGGGTGGGGGGACGGGTCCTGACTGTTGTTTGTGCTTACGCACCAAACAGCAGTTCAGGGTACCCACCCTTTTTGGGTACACTCGAGGGAGTACTGGAAAGTGCTCCCCCGGGTGATTCCCTTGTCCTACTGGGGGTCTTCAACGCTCACGTTGGCAACGACAGTGAAACCTGGAGAGGCGTGATGGGGAAGAATGGCCGCCCGGATCTGAACCCGAGTGGTGTTCTGTTATTGGACTTTTGTGCTCTTCACAGTTTGTCCATAACAAACACCATGTTCAAACATAAGGGTGTCCATATGTGCACTTGGCACCAGGGCACCCTAGGCCGCAGTTCCATGATCGACTTTGTAGTTGTGTCATCGGATTTGCGGCCTTATGTTTTGGACATTTGGGTGAAGAGAGGGGCGGAGCTTTCTAACGATCACCACCTGCTGGTGAGTTGGCTGCGATGGTGGGGGAGGATGCCGGACAGACCTGGGAGGCCCAAACGCATTGTGAGGGTCTGCTGGGAACGTCTGGCAGAGTCTCCTGTCAGAGAAAGTTTCAATTCCCACCTCCGGAAGAACTTTGAACATGTCACGAGGGAGGTGCTGGACATTGAGTCCGAGTGGACTATGTTCCGCACCTCTATTGTCGAGGCGGCTGATCGGACCTGTGGCCGCAAGGTAGTTGGTGCTTGTCGGGGCGGCAATCCTAAAACCCCTTGGTGGACACCAGCGGTGAGGGATGCCGTCAAGCTGAAGAAGGAGTCCTATCGGGTCCTTTTGGCTCATAGGACTCCGGAGGCAGTGTACAGGTACCGACAGGCCAAGCGGTGTGCAGCTTCAGCGGTCGCGGAGGCAAAAACTCGGACATGGGAGGAGTTCGGGGAAGCCATGGAAAACGACTTCCGGACGGCTTCGAATCGATTCTGGACCACCGTCCGCCGCCTCAGGAAGGGGAAGCAGTGCACTATCAACACAGTGTATGGTGCTGATGGTGTTCTGCTGACCTCAACTGCGGATGTTGTGGATAGGTGGAAGGAATACTTCGAAGACCTCCTCAATCCCACCAACACGTCTTCCTATGAGGAAGCAGTGCCTGGGGTATCTGTGGTGGACTCTCCTATTTCTGGGGCTGAGGTCGCTGAGGTAGTAAAAAGCTCCTCGGTGGCAAGGCCCCAGGGGTGGATGAGGCCCGCCCGGAGTTCCTTAAGGCTCTGGATGCTGTGGGGCTGTCTTGGTTGACAAGACTGCAGCATCGCGTGGACATCGGGAGCGGTACCTCTGGATTGGCAGACCGGGGTGGTGGTTCCTCTCTTTAAGAAGGGGGACCGGAGGGTGTGTTCCAACTATCGTGGGATCACACTCCTCAGCCTTCACGGTAAGGTTTATTCAGGTGTACTGGAGAGGAGGCTACGCCGGATAGTCGAACCTCGGATTCAGGAGGAACAGTGTGGTTTTCGTCCTGGTCGTGGAACTGTGGACCAGCTCTATACTCTCGGCAGGGTTCTTGAGGGTGCATGGGAGTTTGCCCAACCAGTCTACATGTGCTTTGTGGACTTGGAGAAGGCATTCGACCGTGTCCCTCGGGAAGTCCTGTGGGGAGTGCTCAGAGAGTATGCGGTATCGGACTGTCTGATTGTGGCGGTCCGCTCCCTGTACGATCAGTGCCAGAGCTTGGTCCGCATTGCCGGCAGTAAGTTGAACACATTTCCAGTGAGGGTTGGACTCCGCCAAGGCTGTCCTTTGTCACCGATTCTGTTCATAACTTTTATGGACAGAATTTCTAGGCGCAGTCAAGGCGTTGAGGGGTTCCGGTTTTGTGACCGCAGGATTAGGTCTCTGCTTTTTGCAGATGATGTGGTCCTAATGGCTTCATCTGACCGGGATCTTCAGCTCTCACTGGATCGGTTCGCAGCCGAGTGTGAAGCGACCGGAATGAGAATCAGCACCACCAAGTCCGAGTCCATGGTTCTCGCCCGGAAAAGGGTGGAATGCCATCTCCGGGTTGGGGAGGAGACCCTTCCCCAAGTGGAGGATTTCAAGTACCTAGGAGTCTTGTTCACGAGTGGGGGAAGAGTGGATCGTGAGATCGACAGGCGGATCGGTGCGGCGTCTTCAGTAATGCGGACTTTGTACCGATCCGTTGAGGTGAAGAAGGAGCTGAGCCGGAAGGCAAAGCTCTCAATTTACCGGTCGATCTACGTTCCCATCCTCACCTATGGTCATGAGCTTTGGGTCATGACCGAAAAGATAAGATCACGGGTACAAGCGGCCGAAATGACTTTCCTCCGCCGTGTGGCGTGGCTCTCCCTTAGAGATAGGGTGAGATGCTCTGCCATCCGGGAGGGGCTCAAAGTAAAGCCGCTGCTCCTTCACATCGAGAGGAGCCAAATGAGGTGGTTCGGGCATCTGGTCAGGATGCCACCCGAACGCTTCCCTAGGGAGGTGTTTAGGGCACGTCCAACCGGTAGGAGGCCACGGGGAAGACCCAGGACACGTTGGGAAGACTATGTCTCCCGGCTGGCCTGGGAACGCCTCGGGATCCCCGGGAAGAGCTAGACGAAGTGGCTGGGGAGAGGGAGGTCTGGGTTTCCCTGCTTGGGCTGTTGCCCCCGCGACCCGACCTCGGATAAGCGGAAGAAGATGGATGGATGTTTTTGCTTCAGCCCTGCCTGACTCGCCGAGGAGAGGTTGCTTGAATGCGGTGGTGCCGCTTCAAAGGGGTTAGCATGTTTGACGTGTTGGCAGAAGCATACCTTACTGCTGCTCAACAATGTCAGCAAACCTCCGTCCTCCATTGTTGTATCGCACCGCGCAGCCAAAATGTTCCCAAACGGGAGATGTTATTGAGGCAGGATGGTCTTCCAGCTCTGGCATGTTGTCCTAGCCCGGTCACTGCTAGCCTGCCGTGTGTTGTGCCTCGCTCTGCATTGTTTACAGAACCTGCAGTGCACTACCAAATATGTCTGTGTGGAAACTCGTTCGGTACACCTCCGAAATGAACCGAAACCCCCGTACCGAAACGGTTCAATACAAATACTGTTACACCCCTAATATATACACACACACACACATACACATTCATACATTTTATTTTATTTTTATTTATTTATTTATTTTTTCCTGAGGGAACTCTACTGAAGAAAACGAAAGTACTATCTATCTATTTTTTTTTTTTTTTTTGCGCACGCACACACTCTGCTACAATTATCCAGGGATAGCTTTTCATGTAGCTTAGCTTCATTTAATCGAGAGCAACTTGTACTTGAGGTTAGGGCTGGGCGATATTGCCTTTTTTTAATACCGCAATATTTTTAGGCCATATCGCGATATACGATCTATTTCTCTGTATTTTGCCTTAGCCTTGAATGAACACTGGATACATATAATCACAGCAGTATCCTGATTCTATGTGTCTATATTAAAACATTCTTGTTCATAATGTAATAATATATGCTACTTTTAAACTTTCATGCAGAGAAAGAAATCACAACTAAGTCAATTTACCAAAAATGTATTTATTAAAGGTATTAGCAGTTGACTTTTCAAATGATGCCACATATTAACAGTAATGCTACTTTTGGTAGCAACACTTGTGCCCCACACATGACAAATTAAAGTTGTCTATTCGACATATTCCCACTTGAAGCCGAACCTTCGCCAGACGATGGACCCCGTGCTGTTTTTCTTGGGAATTAATTCTTCCTTCATTTGTTACGAGATTTGCACCTTCTTTCTCTCGCAACAACCCGCTAGCATCACAGCTAACGTTAGCCACGCCGCTACCTTTCTGCTGGGCGAGGCCGTGTACGTATAACGTGACAGTATGTGACGTATGTAAGAATGTGCGCTTGCTTGTCTGTGAGAAGGAGACACAGGAAAGAGCGAGGAGAGCCTGTAGTGTAATGCCCGCAGCCAAAAACAACTGCGTGAGAACGTCTACACGAATATTACGATATAGTCATTTTCTATATCGCACAGAGACCAACCCGCGATACATCGCGTATATAAATATATCGCCCAGCCCTAGTTGAGGTTATTTCATTTTTCATGTAGCTTACCCATCACTGATAATATATTGCTCTTTTTTTGTTTTGTTTTTTCTTTGGGTTTTACTTTAGTAGCTGTATGTAGAAACAGCACCACGTCTGAAGTGACAGCTGGTTGGATCAGTTCTGTGCTCCTTTAAAGTATTTTATCTACTTTGTGTTCTTTAATGTTCCCTCGTTTTTATACCAAGATGGCACCTCGGATGGTCGCCACAGTACTGTGCTCTCTGGAGTCTTATTATTTTCCTTTGTTTCTTGCATTGACCGAGTGCACAGTCTACCAAGTCTAATCCCTTGTGTGTTAAACGTAAATGGCCAACAAAGCTGATTCTGATTCAGACTTTTTTGCCAGATTTTTTTTTAGCTTAAAAAAAAATCTGGTGAATCAATAAAGTATTGACAACTGATATTATCTATACTTATTACTGTTGGTACTCATATCGATCCCGCCACTCCTGTTTACATTTAAGAGCTCTAGCATAGCTGTTAGCATGCCTTATTGTGCCTTGCTAACGTGTGTTGTGTAGCAGGTTAATCTATTCTTCGTCCTTAAGAGATACATTTCCTGTCAAAACAGTTTTTTTTTGCCGCCATGGAGGGAAGGATTAATGAGTTGCACAGTGGGGTGATATTAGCTATACATCTATCGCTAGTAATGACTACATTGCGTTGAAGATGTGTTTGTTTGCTTATCAAATTTGCAGAACACAGAATGTGTCATCAACATGCATGACCGCAATGTAACAATAATATTAAAAGCTATATCGTTGGCCACATTTATATCACTCATATCTTATATTGTCAGTATCTAGCAAAAATAAGAGATGTTCGACAATTAATATTTAGACATGAAGTCAGGTGATGCATGTAACTCGCATCTGTATCCACAGCAACGCTCAATTAGTGCTGTCGTAACACGATAAAATGTGTCTTCACACACCAATAATATTAATTTGATTACTAATCAGTCATGCAAGCAAGCATGTGGTATCCATCCTGTTGCGATCTGTGACTCGGATCTTCAGATATTATTATTTTTCCATCTTTGTTCTCATTCTCCGTTTGATCCGTTTATTTCCCGTTTAGTCCATCACCTTGGTTACTTATTAGTTTCAGCTGTTACTCCCGGTTCCTGCACACCTGTTCTCTGCTAATCACCTTCCCTTAATAAGCCAACTTCTTCTGTTTATTCTTTCTGGGACTCTAGTTTGTTTTCACGCAACGTAACGTCAGGTATGCTTTTCTCGCTAGCTCATTAGCTCAGCCACCTAGTCATCTTTAGCTCACATGCTAATCATCTTTGTTTTTACTTTTTATGCCTTCATGCCAAGTCTTAGTTCTTTATATTTCCTAGCTTTCACGCTAGCGTTTTTTGTTTCCCTTTTTATTAGCTCCAGTGTTTTTGTTCAGAGCTCACCTTTTGTTATTTAATTTGTTAGAGCCTACCTTTGTTGTGTTCTTCGTTTGACGCATCCACGAGGGAATCGAACCCGGTACCACGATGCCGAACCGGCGTTACAGTAGAGTCCCAGCAAAAAAGAATTCCCTCGCGTCGAACCAAGGAAAGGAACCCTTCGACTTGGGTTTGTGGTTGGAGCTCATGGCTTGGGAGCAGGAAAGACTTGACTGTGGGCCTGAAGTCCCCTCCAAAGCCGTTCGCGCTGCCCCGAAGAGGCGGGGGGGCCAGTGGCGAGGTCCCCCGCACGGCAGTAATTATCCAGCACCACTTCATCCTTCCTATGAACACAGCAAACTTCACCCCGACCAGGATTCACCGTCCACTACCGGTAATCGAGCTTGTTTTTTTTCCCCCCGACTCTAGCAGTGACGACATTGGGGCAGCCCACCAGCGACGCAACACCGCCCCCTGTTGTCGATATTTTTGATGAAGATTTTTATATTGTTGACTCTCATTCTCCACCAGTTTCTAATTACAATAACATTTTTGATAAAATACAGAATTATCAGAACATTTTTTCTCACTATTCTAGTCAGCCTTGGTCACCTAATTTTTCGTCTGCTCCACCGCTTAAGCCTCATTCCACGCCCAAGTCCAGGGTTTTTCCTCCTTTTTCAAAGGGACACTTTGTACAAGTTAGAGGGGAGGAGTCTGCCCGCCTCCAGACCTCCCAGCACCCTCCCTTAGGGTCAGTCCCTGACCGCAGGGAGCGGGTCTGGGATCCCCGTCTTGAGGGGGGGGCTAAGGCCTATAGCTGTGCTGCGGAGGTAGCTCAGATGCTACCTATAAAACCACAACCTCCTATGAGGCCACCATTACCTGTTCTCAAACCGGTGAAACGTTTATCTCCGTGTAGACCACCTCCACCTATTTTTCCCCCGGCCAAGTCTCAACGGCCTTGCAGAACTCCTCCTCCAGTATTCAGACTTGCGAGGTCATTACGTCCAGCACGACCTCCACCACCGGTGTTTGGCACTAGTCTCTGTCAAAGTCCCTATCCTAGTCCATCTAGTTCTGTCCCTAGCCTGGTTCTCACACCAGAGATGGACTCTAGCCTGGTTCTCGCACCAGAAATGGACTTTAGCCTGGTTCTCAAGCCAGCACCAAATCCTAGCATGGTTCTCATACCAGCACCTGGCTCTAGTCTGGTTCTTACACCAGAAACAGACTCTCACCTGGTTCTCACGCCAGCACCAACTCCAAAGCTGGAGTCCACTCCAGCACCCACTCTAAAAATGGGTTCCACTCCAGTACCAGCTCCTTGACAAGTGCCGGTTCCAGCACCACGACAGGTACCGGTACCAGCTCCACGCCGCCATGCACCGCCGACGAAGGGGCTGGGGCCCACACCGGCGCCGACGACGAGGCTGGAGCCCACACGAGTCACGACGACTCCTGCGGCTACCACGACTCCTGCGGCTTCCACGCCGCCCATGACGACTGCGGTTTCCACGCCGCCCACGACGACGCCTTCTTCAGCTGCAAAAACTGCACCTTTCCCCACGGCAGCAACTGCATCATCCTCGTCTGCTGCACTCGGGCCTGCTTTGGCTGCAGTCCCCGCACCCTCGTCTGCTGCTTCCAAGCCTGCTAGGACTTCGGTGCTGAAGCGTCATCCACCACGTCGGCCACGAGTGTGGCCTTTGCGAGGTCGTCCTCCTCGCAGGACACTCCCTCCTCCATGTCGGCCACGGATGTGGCCGTGCCCGGGTCGTCCGCTTCGCCAGGCACGTCATCCTACAAGGCGGCCACTGATGTGGCCTTTTTGAGGTCGCCCGCCAAAACTTTTTCGGCAGCGGCGTTCCACTCGCCGCCGCCACATGATGTGTCCTCGGTGGATTCGGGGACACTCGACCTGGCGGCGCTCCACCATGGCCTCCCTCCGCCCTCCCTTCGTCGGTGGACTTTTTTCTTGTTGTGGGAGGGGGTTCTAGTTCTTCTTTGCATTTTTTTTTTGTTTTTGAGACATCTGGTATCTGTCTTTTGTTGGGGGGAATACTGTTGCGATCCGTGACTCGGATCTTCACATATTATTGTTTATTTTTCCATCTTTGTTCTCATTCTCCGTTTGATCAGTTTATTTCCCGTTTAGTCCATCACCTTGGTTACTTATTAGTTTCAGCTGTTACTCCCGGTTCCTGCACACCTGTTCTCTGCTAATCACCTTCCCTTTATAAGCCAACCTCTTCTGTTTATTCTTTCTGGGACTCTAGTTTGTTTTCACGCAACGTAACGTCAGGTATGCTTTTCTCGCTAGCTCACTAGCTCAGCCACTTAGTCATCTTGAGCTCACATGCTAATCATCTTTGTTTTTACTTTTTATGCCTTCATGCCAAGTCTTAGTTCTTATTATTTCCTAGCTTTCACGCTAGCGTTTTTTGTTTCCCTTTTTATTAGCTCCAGTGTTTTTGTTCAGAGCTCACCTTTTGTTATTAAATTTGTTAGATCCTACCTTTGTTGTGTTCTTCGTTTGACGCATGCACGAGGGAATCGAACCCGGTACCACGATGCCGAACCGGCGTTACACATCCATCTATTTAAGTTAAAGTTTAAGTACCAATGATTGTCACACACACACACACACTAGGTGTGGTGAAATTTGTCCTCTGCATTTGACCCATCCCCTTGATCACCCCTCGGGAAGTGAGGGGAGCAGTGGGCAGCAGCGGTGCCACGACCGGGAATTATTTATGGTGATTTAACGCCCAATTCCAACCCTTGATGCTGAGTGCCAAGCAGGGAGGTAATGAGTCCCATTTTTTTATAGTCTTTGGTATGACTCAGCCGGGGTTTGAACTCCCAACCTACCGATCTCAGGGCGGACACGCTAACCACTAGGCCACTGAGTAGGTTTTCTACCGCTTGTCCCTTTCGGGGTCGCTAGAGCCTATCTCAGCAGCATTTGGGCGGAAGGCGGCGTACACCCTGGACAAGTCGCCACCTCATCGCAGGGCCAACAATGATAGACAGACAACATGTGACATCAAAAAGCAAATACAAGAACCTTTTAAATACAACCATTTGACAGTAATCACATAGGGACTGTATTTATTCAATGTTTGATTGACTTGAAAATCCTTCCGTCTCCAGGACATAAAGCTGTACACAATATTTACATTATAACTTTGCCAACAAGCACAAACATACTGGATGGGTGTTGAGGTTCCAAAGTCACGAATAAAGCAGCATTCAAGCAACTCAGTCTATTTTTTCCCCAGTGTGACTGGAACCCGAGGACACTTCATGGTACACATGTGACCACACATCGTCATGCATTGAAAATATGTGCAATAAACTCTCACTAAGTAGAAAGGAGTGTTTAAAATCAGAGTATTTGCACATTTTTCAAGTACAAATTTTAAAGGCTAAATACCTTTTTAAGGCATCTAAATGAAAAAGTTATAACTATACTTCACTGTAAAAAAAAGATAAAAGTTGACAAATTAAAACAGTTTTATGTAAGGCAGAATGCACACACTTTGTGAAAAACAGGGTGCATTACAGTTACAATAACCGTTAGACATTCAAACAGATTAAAGAAACTCATGATTTAGACCTGCTGTTGCAGTGTTTCCCACACAACTCTGATCAATTTGTGGTGGCTGGGGTGTGGGCAGGGGTGTGGTGGGAGCGTGGTCAGAGCGGTGTCAAAATGACATTATACAATTAGCTATGAGGCATGTATTTTTTTTAAATACTAAAATAATGCTATACATATAAATAAAGACACATCTGTTATTATTTTTCTCATATCTTTTTCTTATTGTATTGTTTTGCTGTGTTTTTCAGTCGTTGCTGCTTATTTTATTACCGTAATTTTCTTACACAGAGTCACATCGCATTACAAGGTGCACTGCCAAAGAGCGGGTCTATTCAGGTCTGTTTTCATACAAAAGGCGCACCGCATTAAAGGCCTACTGAAACCCACTACTACCCACCGCGCAGTCTGATAGTTTATATATCAATGATGAAATATTAACATTGCAACACATGCCAATACGGCCTTTTTGGTTTACTAAATTGCAATTTTAAATATCCCGGGAGTTTTTTCTTGAAAACGGTGCGTAATGATGACGTGTACGCTTGATGTCACAGGCTGTTAGGAATATGAGCGCTGCTCACACACACAGCTAAAACTTGTCTGCTTTAACGGCATAATTACACAGTATTTTGGAGATCTGTGTAGCTGAATATTTTGCAATTTGTTCAGTTAATATTGGAGAAGTCAAAGTAGAAAGAGAAACTTTACTATGGATCAGAGCGGACATGGATCCCAACCGAATGTCAACCAGCAGGTTTCGGTGAGAAAATTGTGGTTAAAAAGTCGCTTCTTACCGGATATCAGCTGAGCTTGTGCCGCCCATACAGCTGCCGTCGACTTCCCTGAGACACTGCGCGTCAACACCCGGCCGTGGACATACACTTCCGACTATCAGGTACTGTTAAACTCACTAAAACACTAGCAACACAATAGAAAGATAAGGGATTTCCCAGAATTATCCTAGTAAATGTATCTAAAAACATATGAATCCATCTCAATGCAATCGCGTATTTTTTTCTTTTCTAGTCCGTTGCAATCAATATTCTCAAACACGAATCTTTCATCCTCGCTCAAATTAATGGGGATATTGTCGTTTTCTCGGTCCGAATAGCTGTTTGTAGGAGGCTCCCATTAAAATCAATGTGAATATGTGAGGAGCCATCAACAGGTGACGTCATCATCTGCGACTTCCGGTAGAGGCAGGGCTTTTCTCCAGTTGCGAACTTTATCGTGGATGTTCTCTACTAAATCCTTTCAGCAAAATTATGGCAATATCGCGAAATGATCAAGTATGACACATAGAATGGACCTGCTATCCCCGTTTAAATAATAAAATCTCATTCCAGTAGGCTTTTAAAGGCACATTTTTTCTAAATTTAAAACAGTTCCTTGTGGTCAACATAACATGTAAAGGATGTTTTTGGTCAAAATGTTCCATAGTTTGGCTCCACTTCTACAGCATCTTACCCTCATCACCTTTGTTGCACCAGCTGTTTTTAGTGCTTCCCTAGCAAGTGCATCCATCCATCCATCCATCCATCTTCTTCCGCTTATCCGAAGTCGGGTCACGGGGGCAACAGCCTAAGCATGGAAACCCAGACTTCCCTTTCCCCAGCCACTTCGTCTAGCTCTTCCCGGGGGATCCCGAGGCGTTCCCAGGCCAGCCGGGAGACATAGTCTTCCCAACGTATCCTGGGTCTTCCCCGTGGCCTCCTACCGGTTGGACGTGCCCTAAACACCTCCCTAGGGAAGCGTTCGGGTGGCATCCTGACCAGATGCCCGAACCACCTCATCTGGCTCCTCTCAATGTGGAGGAGCAGCGGCTTTACTTTGAGTTCCTCCCGGATGGCAGAGCTTCTCACCCTATCTCTAAGGGAGAGCCCCGCCACACGGCGGAGGAAAGTCATTTCGGCCGCTTGTACCCGTGATCTTATCCTTTCGGTCATGACCCAAAGCTCATGACCATAGGTAAGGATGGGAACGTAGATCGACCGGTAAATTGAGAGCTTTGCCTTCCGGCTCAGCTCCTTCTTCACCAAAACGGATCGGTACAACGTCCGCATTACTAAAGACGCCGCACCGATCCGCCTGTCGATCTCACGATCCACTCTTCCCTCACTCGTGAACAAGACTCCTAGGTACTTGAACTCCTCCACTTGGGACAGGGTCTCCTCCCCAACCCGGAGATGGCACTCAACCCTTTTCCAGGCGAGAACCATGGACTCGGACTTGGAGGTGCTGATTCTCATTACGGTCGCTTCACACTTGGCTGCAAACCGATCCAGTGAGAGCTGAAGATCCCGTTCAGATGAAGCCATCAGGACCACATCATCTGCAAAAAGCAGAGACCTAATCCTGCGGTCACCAATCCGGAACCCCTCAACGCCTTGACTGTGCCTAGAAATTCTGTCCATAAAAGTTATGAACAGAATCGGTGACAAAGGACAGCCTTGGCGGAGTCCAACCCTCACTGGAAATGTGTTCGACTTACTGCCGGCAATGCGGACCAAGCTCTGGCACTGATCGTACAGGGAGCGGACCGCCAAAATAAGACAGTCCGATACCCCATACTCTCTGAGCACTCCCCACAGGACTTCCCGAGGGACACGGTCGAATGCCTTCTCCAAGTCCACAAAGCACATGTAGACTGGTTGGGCAAACTCCCATGCACCCTCAAGAACCCTGCCGGGAGTATAGAGCTGGTCCACAGTTCCACGACCAGGACGAAAACCACACTGTTCCTCCTGAATCCGAGGTTCGACTATCCGGCGTAGCCTCCTCTCCGGTACACCTGAATAAACCTTACCGGGAAGGCTGAGGAGTGTGATCCTACGATAGTGGGAACACACCCTCCAGTCCCCCTTCTTAAAGAGAGGAACCACCACCCCGGTCTGCCAATCCAGAGGTACCGCCCCCGATGTCCACGCGATGCTGCAGAGTCTTGTCAACCAAGACATCCCAACAGCATCCAGAACCTTAAGGAACTCCGGGCGGATCTCGTCCACCCCCGGGGCCTTGCCACCGAGGAGCTTTTTAACTACCTCAGCGACCTCAGCCCCAGAAATAGGAGAGTCCACCACAGATACCCCAGGCACTGCTTCCTCATAGGAAGACGTGTTGGTGGGATTGAGGAGGTCTTCGAAGTATTCCCTCCACCTATCAACAACATCTGCAGTTGAGGTCAGCAGAACACCATCCGCACCATACACGGTGTTGATAGTGCACTGCTTCCCCTTCCCGAGGCGGCAGACGGTGGTCCAGAATCGCTTCGAAGCCGTCCGGAAGTCATTTTCCATGGCTTCCCCGAACTCCTCCCATGTCCGAGTTTTTACCTCAGCGACCGCTGAAGCCGCACACCGCTTGGCCTGTCGGTACCTGTCCACTTCCTCCGGAGTCCTATGAGCCAAAAGGACCCGATAGGACTCCTTCTTCAGCTTGACGGCATCCCTCACCGCTGGTGTCCACCAAGGGGTTTTAGGATTGCCGCCCCGACAGGCACCAACTACCTTGCGGCCACAGCTCCGATCAGCCGCCTCGACAATAGAGGTGCGGAACATGGTCCACTCGGACTCAATGTCTAGCACCTCCCTCGTGACATGTTCGAAGTTCTTCCGTAGGTGGGAATTGAAACTTTCTCTGACAGGAGACTCTGCCAGACGTTCCCAGCATACCCTCACAATGCGTTTGGGCCTGCCAGGTCGGTCCGGCATCCTCCCCCACCATCGCAGCCAACTCACCACCAGGTGGTGATCGGTAGAAAGCTCCGCCCCTCTCTTCACCCGAGTGTCCAAAACATAAGGCCGCAAATCCGATGACACAACTACAAAGTCGATCATGGAACTGCGGCCTAGGGTGTCCTGATGCCAAGTGCACATATGGACACCCTTATGTTTGAACATGGTGTTTGTAATGGACAAATTGTGACGAGCACAAAAGTCCAATAACAAAACACCACTCGGGTTCAGATCCGGGCGGCCATTCTTCCCAATCACGCCTCTCCAGGTTTCACTGTCGTTGCCAACATGAGCGTTTAAGTCCCCCAGTAGGACAAGGGAATCACCCGGGGGAGCACTTTCCAGTACTCCCTCGAGTGTACCCAAAAAGGGTAGGTACTCTGAACTGCCGTTTGGTGCGTAAGCACAAACAACAGTCAGGACCCGTCCCCCCACCCGAAGGCGGAGGGAGGCTACCCTTTCGTCCACTGGGTTGAACTCCAACATGCAGGCTTTAAGCCGGGGGGCAACCAGAATTGCCACCCCAGCCCGTCGCCTCTCACTGTCGGCAACGCCAGAGTGGAAGAGGGTCCAGTCCCTCTCGAGAGAAGTGGTTCCAGAGCCCTTGCTGTGCGTCGAAGTGAGTCCGACTATATCCAGCCGGAACTTCTCCACTTCGCGCACTAGCTCAAGCTCTTTCCCCCCCAGTGAGGTGACGTTCCGTGTCCCAAGAGCTAGTTTCTGTATCCGAGGATCGGACCGCCAAGTGCCCTGCCTTCGGCTGCCGCCCAGCTCACATTGCACCCGACCTCTATGGCCCCTGCTATGTGTGGTGAGCCCATTGGAGGGGTGACCCACGTTGCCTCTTCGGGCTGTGCCCGGCCGGGCCCAATGGGAACAGGCCCGGCCACCAGGCGCTCGCCATCGTGCCCCACCTCCGGGCCTGGCTCCAGAGGGGGGCCCCGGTGACCCGCGTCCGGGCGAGGGAAATCTGGGTCCGTGTTTTGTCTTCTTCATAGAGGTCTTCTAGCTACTCTTTGTCTGATCCCTCACCTAGAACCTGTTTGCCTTGGGAGACCCTACCAGGGGGCATAAATCCCCCGGACAACATAGCTCCTAGCATCATTGGGACACACAAACTCCTCTACCACGATAAGGTGGCAGCTCAGAGAAGAGCCTAGCAAGTCTACTGACAGATATAAATTATTACTTTATTTTACAAATGGCAACAGCGGAGGATGAATGCCCAACAACAAAAGGGTAGAGAAAAAGAAGGAAATTATTGACTACATTGTTGGACTAGAATGGTGGACTCACGCAAAGCACTTTGGGCAAACCTTTAACACAATTGGATAATACACTGACGTCAACTGTACAGGCGTAATCCTGCAATCCACACGTATCTCTGATATGTGACTGTCATCTACTGGCCACACTTATTACCATGTACCAAATAAAATTGCTTCAAGGTCAGTAAGCACAACAAAGTTAATATATACATTAGGCACACCTGGTTATAAGGCGCAGTGTCGATTTTTGAGAAATTGGAAGGATTTTAAGTGCGCTTTATAGTCCAAAAATACGGTACTGCAGCAAAACACAGGCTGCACTATGTACACCCATGGTTCCTTTACATTAGGTATGCAAGATCAATTTTTTTTTTTTTTTTTTGGTTTTACCGGGTCTCACCCCCCGCTGGACTGTGGAGAAGACTGCGACTTATAGTCCGAAAAATGTGGTAATCTATTTCACGTTACAATGACCAAACGCCACTCATTTGTTGTGATCCTTGATTCTCCCCCGCTTCCCAGTCCCTCTCAACACTCCATGGGCTTTTAAAACCGTCCCCTACCTCCTTCCAAGATGAGCTTGCCCTCTACCCCCTACTGCACTGACCTATAACAACAACACATACTGTATTTTTCAGATTATAAGTCACTCCGGAGTATAAGAATAAAACATATATACGTCGCACTGGAGTATAAATCGCATTTTTGGGGGAAATTTATTTGATAAAATCCAACACCAAGAATAGACATTAGAAAGGCAATTTAAAATAAATAAAGAATAGTGAACAACAGGCTGAATAAGTGTACGTTATATGACGCATAAATAACCAACTGAGAATGTGCCTGGTATGTTAACGTAACATATTATGGTAAGAGTCATTCAAATAACTATAACATATAGAACATGCTATACGTTTACCAAACAATCTGTCACTCCTGATCGATAAATCCGATGAAATCTTCTTCCTCGATGTCGCTTCTAAACAACTCTGCCAACTCCAAAGGTATGCATTGCTTCTTCTTGTCCTTTTCTGCTGCATATTTCACTCAACCAGCTTGGAATCTGCAGTACAAGATTTCCTTTTCGGTGCCATTTTTGTTCAGCCCTTCTTAGTTTTTATAAGTTACCGCCAACGATGATATGATCCATTTTAATAGCTACGGGAGTAGCATATAGCATAAAGCAGTTAGCATTCCATGACCCACAATGCACTTCTGCCATGACCCTCCCCCGCCGAATTCTTATTGGTTGAAGTGTGTGTGACGATTGCTGACATTTTCTTTGTCTCTTCCGCGAATGAAATAAGTAATATTATTTGATATTTTATGGTAATGTGTTAATAATTTCACACATAAGTCGCTCCGGAGTACATGTCGCACCCACGGCCAAACTATGAAAAAACCTGCGACTTAAAAATACGGTAAGTAAATATGGAGTCTCACTGTGCCACCAGCGACATGTGTGGTTAGAGTGTCCGCCCTGAGATCGGTAGGTTGTGAGTTCAAACCCTGGCAGAGTCATACCAAAGACTTTAAAAATGGGAACCATTACCTCCCTGCTAGGCACTCAGCATCACAGCTTGGAATTGGGGGTTAAATCACCAAAATTATTCCTGAGCGCGGCCAAGGCTCCTGCCCATTGCTCCCCTCACCTCCCAGGAGTTAATCAAGGGTGATGAGTCAAATGCAGGGAATAATTGTGCCACACTGGTACTGGGGGACAGCGTGGCACAGTTGGGAGAGTGGCCATGTGCAACCCGAGTGTCCCTGGTTCAATCCCCACCTAGTACCAACCTCGTCACGTCCGTTGTGTCCTGAGCAAGACACTTCACCCTTGCTCCTGATGGGTGCTGGTTAGCGCCTTGCATGGCAGCTCCTTCGATCAGTGTGTGAATGTGTTTGTGAATGGGTGAATGTGGAAGTAGTGTCAAAGCGCTTTGAGTACCTTGAAGGTAGAAAAGCGCTATACAAGTACAACCCACTTACTTGAACTTTAACTTTAATGTGTGACAGTGACCAACTAGTAAGTTAAACACCAACTTCTGCATACCTGCCAACAACTACTGGTTTTCCCGTAATGAGTACGGTTTTTGATCATCCATTCAGGTTTACGGCTGCAGTGGTAAATATTACGGTTTTCCAGTAAAAAATAATTAACTTAAAATCGAAGCTACGTAGCTTAATTACATTTCCCAGTAGCTTTGCTCATTTTTAAACAAGTCGATTTCTGTAGCGACAGTGGCAGTGCAATCCACGTCCCCTGCACTAAAACCATGTAAACTGCAAGCTTCGGTATTATGCTTGGTGCCTTATGAGAAAACCAGCAAAAGGTGGGAACAGATAACCAGAGCGATCGCATATCACTTGGCTAAAGAGCTAGTCCACATTTCCACTGCCGAACACGACTGTTTTTTTTCGCCTCAGTGTGTGAATGTGTGTGTGACTGGGTGAATGTGGAAATAGTGTCAAAGCGCTTTGTGTTCCTTAAAGGCCACCGGAAATTAGATTTTCTTATTTAAACGGGGATAGAAGGTCCATTCTATGTGTCATACTTGATCATTTCGCGATATTGCCATATTTTTGCTGAAAGGATTTAGTAGAGAACATCCACGATAAAGTTCGCAACTGGAGAAAAGCCCTGCCTCTACCGGAAGTCGCAGACGATGACGTCACATGTTGATGGCTCCTCATATATTCACAATTTTAATGGGAGCCTCCCAACAAAAACAGCTATTACGACCGAGAAAACGACAAGTTCCCCATTAATTTGAGCGAGGATGAAAGATTTGTGTTTGAGGATATTGATAGCGACGCACTAGAAAAAAAAAAAAAAAACACGATTGCAATCGCGTTGCATTGAAACGGATTCATATGTTTTAGAGACATTTACTTGGATAATTCTGGGAAATCCCTTATCTTTCTATTGTGTTGCTAGTATTCTAGTGAGTTTTACAGTACCTGATAGTCGGAAGTTTACGTCCACGGCCGGGTGTTGACGCGCAGTGTCTCGGGGAAGTCGACGGCAGCTGTATGGACGGCACAAGCTCAGCTGATATCCGGTAAGTGGCGACTTTTTAACCACAATTTTCTCACCGAAATCTGCTGGTTGACATGTAGTCGGGATCCATGTCCGCTCTGATCCCTAGGAAAGTTTCACCTCCGTGAATTTTAAACAAGGAATCACCGTGTGTTTGTGTGGCTAAAGGCTAAAGCTTCCCAACTCCGTCTTTCTACTTTGACTTCTCCAATATTAAATGAACAAATTGCAAAAGATTCAGCAACACAGATGTCCAAAATACTGTGTAATTATGCCGTTAAAGCAGATGACTTTTAGCTGTGTGTGTGCGCAGCGCTCATATTCATAACAGCCCGTGACGTCACGCGTACACGTCATCATTACGCGACGTTTTCAAGAAAAAAGTTCCGGGAAATTTAAAATTGCAATTTAGTAAACTAAAAAGGCCGTATTGGCATGTGTTGCAATGTTAATATTTCATCATTGATATATAAACTATCAGACTGCATGGTGGATAGTAGTAGGTTTCAGTAGGCCTTTAAAAACAACAAAAATTATTCCTGGGCACGGCCACCGCTTAACTTTTTCACTTTACTGATACTTTAAATTATTTGTAAAAAGATGTTGAAGCACAGTGATCTTTAAAGGCCTACTGAAACCCACTACTACCCACCACGCAGTCTGATAGTTTATATATCAATGATGAAATATTAACATTGCAACACATGCCAATACGGCCTTTTTAGTTTACTAAATTACAATTTTAAATTTCACGGGAGTTTTGTCTTGAAACGTCGTGTAATGATGACGTGTACGCAAGACATCACAGGTTTTTAGGAAGTATGAGCGCTGCGTACACACACAGCTAAAAGTCGTCTGCTTTAACGGTATAATTACACAGTATTTTGGAGATCTGTGTTGCTGAATCTTTTGTAATTTGTTCAATTAATATTGAAAAAGTCATAGTAGAAAGATGGAGATGGGAAGCTATAGCCTTTAGCCACACAAACACATGGTGATTGTTTAAAATTCCTGGAGGTGAAACTTTACTATGGATCACAGCGCGATCAAGCGAACATGAATTACGACGGAATTTCAACCAGCAGGTTTCGGTGAGAAAATTGTGGTAAAAAGTCGCTTCTTACCGGAGAAAAGCTGAGCTTGTGCCATCCATAGCTGCCGTCGACTCCCCTAAGACATTGGGACACCCGTGGAGACACACCTACGACTTTCAGGTAATATTAAACTCACTAAAACACTTGCAACACAATAGAAAGATAAGGGATTTCCCAGAATTATCCTAGTAATTGTGTCTAAAAACATCGGAATTGTGTTTTGTTTTTTTAACTTTTTTTTTTTTTTCTAGTCCATCGCTATCAATATCCTCAAACACAAATCTTTCATCCTCGCTCAAATTAATGGGGAAATTGACGTTTTCTCGGTCAGAATAGCTCTTTTTGTTAGAGGCTCCCATTAAAAACAATCTGAGGATGTGAGGAGCCATCAACGGGTGACGTCATCGTCTGCGACTTCCGGTAAAGGCAGGGCTTTTCTGTTAGCGACCAAAAGTTGCCAACTTTATCGTCGATGTTTTCTGCTAAATCCTTTCAGCAAAAATATGGCAATATCGCAAAATGATCAAGTAATACACATAGAATGGATCTGCTATCCCCGTTTAAATAAGAAAATCTCATTTCAGTAGGCTGTCACGCCAAATTTCTTCCCCCTACAAAAACCTTTCCCCCGGAAGACATTTGGCGTGAAAGCCCCTCTAATGCCTGAAGGACCCCAATGAGGGTGGAAGGACCTTAAAGCAGCCCACACAGCTGCCTGTTTTAAAAGCATTATAACTGGCTGATTGTCATTGGTGAGAAATAACGGTAAGGAAAAAAATATTAGCATTTCAGCATGCTAACCTTTCAAGCTATTTCTGCTTCGCTAATTTTGCAGCTGTAACCCTTAAGAGTCATGTAACTTGCTTAATGCAGCCCACGCAGCTGCCTGTTTTAAAAGCATTATAATTGGCTGATTGTCATTGGTGAAAAATAACGGTGAGGAAAAAATATTAGCATTCCACCATGCTAACCTTCCAAGCTATTTTTGCAGCTGTAACCCTTAAGAGTCATATAACTTGGTATTATCACGCCCTCATTGGGGTCCTTCAGGCATTAGAGGGGCTGTCACACCAAATGTCTTACAGGGGGAAGGTTTTTGTAGGGGGGAAGAAATTTGGCGTGACAAGGACTTTAAATTCTTTGTAAAAATATGTTGAAGCACAGTGATCTTAAATAATTGTCACTTCGAAACAATTTAAAGGCCTACTGAAATTAGGTTTTCTTATTTAAACGGGGATAGCAATTCCATTCTATGTGTCATACTTGATCATTTCGCGATATTGCCATCATTTTGCTGAAAGGATTTAGTAGAGAACATCCCCAATAAAGTTTGCAGCTTTCGGTGTTAAGAAAAAAGCCCTGCCTCTACCGGAAGTCGCAGACGATGACGTCACACGTGTGGGGGCTCCTCACATATTCGCATTGTTTTTAATGGAAGCCTCCAACAAAAAGTGCTATTCGGACCGAGAAAACGACAATTTCCCCATTAATTTGAGCGAGGATGAAAGATTTGTGTTTGAGGATATTGATAGCAACGGACTAGAAAAAAAAAAGATAAAAAAAAAAAAAAGTTTTTAAAAAAAAACGCGATTGCATTGGGATGTTTTTAGAGACATTTACTCTGGGAAATCCCTTATCTTTTTATTGTGCTTCTAGTGTTTTAGTGAGTTAAATAGTACCTGATAGTCGGAAAGGTGTCTCCACGGGTGTGTTGACGCGCAGTGTCAAATGTTAACCTGCTGGTTGACATTTGGTAGGGATCCATGTTCTCTTGACCGCGCTCTGATCCATAGGAGAGTTTCACCTCCAGGAATTTTAAACAAGGAATCACCGTGTGTTTGTGTGGCTAAAGACTAAAGCTTCCCAACTCCATCTTTCTACTGTGACTTCTCAAATATTAATTGAACAAATTGCAATAGATTCAGAAACACAGATCTCCAAAATATTGTGTAATTATGCGGTTATAGCAGACGACTTTTAGCTGTGTGTGTGTGCACAGCGTGATGTCTTGCGTACACGTCATCATTACATGACGTTTTCTAGACGAAACTCCCGGGAAATTTTAAATTGTAATTTAGTAAACTAAAAAGGCCGTATTGGCATGTGTTGCAATGTTAATATTTCATCATTGATATATAAACTATCAGACTGCGTGGTGGGTAGTAGTGGGTTTCAGTAGGCCTTTAATAAAAAGTACTGATTTAAAATATACAAGGGTTCAGGTTTTTTTTTATCGTGGTATCGAATAAGTATCGATAATCGTGGAAATTGTATCGTATCGACAACTTACATTCTTATATCGTGACAACCCCATTGTAAATGAATGAAAAATGAACGATTTTACACACAAGTCGTGTCGTGTGATAGGTTATCAATACAGCAGATGCACAATAACAATAGTTTGGTTGTTTTTACATAAAATAATACCTAAAGGCAAACTATTAACCCAGTCATAACATATGCCACCGTTTCCCCTCAGGTGACACAAAGTTTACAAGCTGTGTTATATTTATACATGCTTCCAACACAAGGATGACGACAATTCCCACTTAATACAAAAACAGCGGGAAAGCAGGGCGACGTATCTAATATTACTATTAAATGAATGAAATTGTTTACGCCACGGATCACGTGACTGGCTTTTTCATTAACTCTGAAAATGGTTTGAGAATCTCCGTAAAATATACTCTTTTGATCATATCTCTTTATTCGCTAACTTTGGAAGTATTTTGGTGTCATAAATAAATATGACAATAGCTTCAATATAGAGGCAACTTGTTTTTGAGTACAAACCCCATCCGAGTCTTACCAAAGACTGCCAAAATGGGACCCATTACCCCCCAGCTTGGCACTCAGCATCAAGGGTGGTAATTGGGGGTTAAACCGACAAAAATGCTCACTGCTCTCCTCACTTACCTCCCAGGGGGTGATCAAGGGTAATGTTGGATTTATTATGTGTATATGTTATGTGTATATGTATTTATGGCGGGCTTGCTTGGGAGTTTTAAGATGGGCATGGCTACCACTGTCAGGTGACTACTTGGGAAGCTTTTAAAAATGGTGTCATTGTTCGTTTGGTAAAATACAGCGTGCTTCGTCACCGGCATACCCCATTGGTAAGATCATTTTATTATGTCCGCTTTTCTTGTTTAGATCAACTGAATTATTGTTTGAAATCCATGTTTGCTCGCTTCCTTTCTTTTTTGTTTGTTGTGTGTTCGTTAAGTCCGCAGCGCCTGTTGTGCGGCTGGCTGTTTGACAGCCAGAGCAAACACGTACTGTTTTAGCTTTTAAACGACATCGGCAAAAGTATTAAGTTAAAGGGTACAACCACAGTAATGTGCGAATTGAAATCTGTTGTATTAGAGTGTTGTCACGTTGTGTGTGTGTCCGGATGAATTTGAGTGATCATAGGTTTATTCTTGGCTTGAGTTCGAAAATACCGGCACTTTACTTCCTGGTTTGGCTGATGGGATTTGTAGTTCTCTAAAGTAGTTCAGCTTAAATGTGTAATGTGTGGCTCAAACAGAGCGCCTTTGTTTATGTTCTTTTTTAGTATGCTTGTCCATGAATCATGGCGACATTATAAATGATTTTGATCACATTTAAAACATTATATGACATAAATTAATGATGATAATGAAATGTAATGCTAAAATTAATAAGTTAAGATAAAATCACAGTGATTGATAATATGTCATATCATGGTTGACAACAATATGGTTCAGTTGATTAATCCATGTCTATTATTTACATTATGATGATTCAAAAATAGATACATTGTTTGGTTGTGTTCATGTTTACTTTTAGGTTATTACCTACTGCTGATGCTGCTACTGATACTGCTGCTATTGCTGCTGCAACTGTTGCTGCAATAGCACCAAATAAAACAAGCAAAAAGTGCACGGCGAGTAATTCCTTTTATGCTGAGTGACGACCCCTATTCAGAGGGCCAATACGGAAAAAAATGAACAGGTAAATTTCGCCACACCTTGTGTGTGTGACAATCATCGAAATTTTAACATTTTCACTCTACTGATACTTTAAATTCTTTTTAAAAATATGTTGAAGCACAGTGATCTTAAATAACTGTCACTTCGAAACATCCATCCATCCATTTTCTACCGCTTATTCCCTTTTGGGGGTCGCGGGGGGCGTTGGCGCCTATCTAAGCTACAATCGGGCGGAAGGTGGAGTACACCCTGGACAAGTCGCCACCTCATCGCAACAATATAATAAAAAGTAGTGAATTAAAAAGTACAAGGGTTCAGTTTTTTGTATCGTGATATCGAATAAGTATCGATAATCGTGGAAATTGTATCGTATCGACAATTTACATTCTTATATCGTGACAACCCCAGTGTAAATGAATGAAAAATGAAAGATTTTACACACATATCGTGTCGTGTGATAGGTTATCAATACAGCAGATGCACAAAAACAATAGTTTTGTTGTTTTTACATAAAATAATACCTAAAAGGCAAACTATTAACCGAGTCGTAACATATACCACTGTTTCCCCTCAGGTGAAACAAAGTTTACAAGCTGTGTTATATTTATACATGCTTCCCACACAAGGGTGAAGACACTTCACACTTATTAAAAAACAAATATTACTATTAGATAAATCAATGTAATTGTTCACAAGTGCTTAAAGTGTCCTGTGTGTCAGACAGGCTAAACGGCTAGCAAGCGATATAGCTCGCTAGGCTGACAGGCCGCTTGCAGGAAGTGACACGCTGTAAAACTGCCGCGACGCACACATTTGCAACATTTACACCGTTTCCATGTTTTGGTGTCATGTTTAAACGCCGTGTGCTTACTTACTTGTTGGGACGTGAGCTCGACGTGCAAGGCTCGGGAGGAGGAAGCTCCAGAGTTGGTGACAGAGGCGGCGGGGACGGCGTGAACCCGACCGCTGATGGAGCTCATCCTCCTGTCGGCATCCACACAGGCTCGCCCGCGATCAAGTAAACATCCTCGACGACCGCGGGTTATTGACGCGGAGCTTTTAGAAGGTGCGAGTACAAATGGCAACAATGCTGCGTGCGCAGGAAGGCGCGACGACAGCTGTCTGCTGACCGCACGTAAACAAAAGTGAAGGCTTTTTCCCTACACTTGTCTCCGGTTTAGCGCTGTGACGCATACCAGCTGATTGGCTGGAATCTAAGTCCATCTCACACAGGCGGGGCTAACATCGCAAATGTAGTAAGACTATTGGTCAAATGTGTTGCCAATCATCTTTAGTGGGCGGTGCTACGTTTAAATATGTCAGAGCAGCATAATATGAGGAAGTGCTGCTCGAACGGCGTGATTACACTGCAGGCCAAAGCTTTGTCACTTTACTGGATATATTCATACTTACATTAACACATATGTAATGTATTAAGTATATATATTTTTTTTTCCAAAGCAGCAAGGGTCCCGAAACAATAAATGTATTTAGTATTTACACCTATATACATGTATTAGCTACATCAGTGGTTGTCAACATTTTTTCAGTGATGTACCCCCTGTGAACATTTTTTTAATTCAAGCATTTTTGGTTGAAAAAAAGAGATAAAGAAGTAAAATACAGCACTATGTCATCAGTTTCTGATTCATTAAATTGTATAACAGTGCAAAATATTGCTCATTTGTAGTGGTCTTTCTTGAACTATTTGGATAAAAGATGTAAAAATAACTAAAAACTTGTTGAAAAATAAACAAGTGATTCAATTATAAATAAAGATTTCTACACATAGAAGTAATCATCAACTTAAAGTGCCCTCTTTGGGGATTGTAATAGAGATCCATCTGGATTCATCAACTTAATTCTAAACATTTTTTCACAAAAAAAAGAAATCTCTAACATCAATATTTATGGAACATGTCCACAAAAAATCTAGCTGTCAACACTGAATATTGCATTTTTGCATTTCTTTTCACAGTTTATGAACTTACATTCATATTTAGTTGAAGTATTATTCAATAAATATATTTATGAAGGATTTTTTAATTATTGCTATTTTTAGAATATTTAAAAAAAAAATCTCACCTACCCCTTGGCATTCCCTCAAGTACCCCCAGGGGTACGCGTACCCCCATTTGAGAACCACTGAAATAGATCAGGGGGTCGGCAACCCAAATGTTGAAAGAGCCTTATTGGACCACAAATACAAAAAAGTCATCGTTCTGGAGCCGCAAAAAAATGAAAAAACGTATATAAGTGTTATAATGATGGCAACACATGATGTAAGTGGCTAATTAGCCAAATTAGCCTACTATCAAAATGACTAATAAGTCTTTTGTAAATGTTATAATGAAGACAACATATGAAGTAAGTGTCTATATTAGCCTACTATCAAAAGGACTTATAATGATGGCAACACATGATGTAAGTGGCTAATTAGCTATTTTAGCCTACTATCAAAATTACTTTAAAAGTATTTTGTTAATGTTATAATGAAGACAACATATGATGTAAGTGTCTATATTAGCCTACTATCAAAATGACTTATAATGATGGCAACACATGATGTAAGAAGCTAATTAGCTATATTAGCCTACCATTAAAATGACTTTAAAAGTCTTATGTAAATGTTATAATGAAGACAACACATGATGTGTCTATTTTAGCTTACTATCAAAATTACTTTAAAAGTTGTATACAAGTCTTATAATGAAGACAACACATGACGTACGTGTCTATAGTAGCTATATTAGCCTATTCTCAAAATGACTTATAATGATGGCAACACCTGATGTAAGTCAGTGGTTCTCAAATGGGGGTACGCGTACCCCTGGTGGTACTTGAAGGTATGTCAAGGGGTTCATGAGATTTAAAAAAAATATTCTATAAATAGCAACAATTCAAAAGTCCTTTGTAAATACATTTATTGAATAATACTTCAACAGACTATGAATGTAAGTTCATGAACTGAGAAAAGAAATGCAACAATGCAATATTCAGTGTTGACAGCTAGATTTTTTGTGGACATGTTCCACAAATATTGATGTTAAAGATTTCTTTTTTTTGTGAAGAAATTTTTACAATGAAGTTCATGAATCCAGATGGATCTCTATTACAATCCCCAAAGAGAGCACTTTAATTTGATGATTACTTCTATCTGTAGAAATATTTATTTAGAATTGAATCACTTGTTTATTTTTCAACAAGTTTTTAGTTATTTTTATATCTTTTTTCCTAATAGTTCAAGAAAGACCACTACAAATGAGCAATATTTTGCACTGTTATACAATTTAAAAAATCCAAAACTGATGACATAGTGCTGTATTTTACTTCTTTATCCCTTTTTTTTTCAACCAAAAATGCTTTGCTCTGATTAGGGGTACTTGAATTTAGAAAATGTTAATAGGGGGTACATCACCAAAAAAAGTTTGAGAACCACTGATGTAAGTGGCTAATTAGCTATATTAGTGTACTATTAAAATTACTTTAACTTTACTTTATTACACTTGTATACATGTATTACGTTACACCTGTATAACCACCTGTTTAAAAGTATTGAGTTACACCTGTATAAATGTATTTAGTTACACCTGTATAACTATGTGTTACTTTAGAGTATTGAGTTCCATATGTTTATATGTATTTAGCAACACATGTATACATGTATTTAGTTCCACCTGTATAACTGTGTTGATGTATTTAGTTACACATGTATGAAATTATTTAGTTACACTTGTATACATGTATTACGTTACACCTGTATAACTATCTGTTTAAAAGTATTTAGATACACCTGTATAAATGTATTTAGTTACACCTGTATATGTGTTACTGTACAGTATTCAGTTCCATAAGTTTATGTGTATTTAGAAACACATACGTACATGTATATAGTTCCACCTGTATAACTGTGTTGATGTATTTAGTTACACATGTATGACTGTATTTAGTTACACTTGTATACATGTATTATGTTACACCTGTATAACCACCTGTTTAAAAGTATTGAGTTACACCTGTATAAATGTGTTTAGTTACACCTGTATAACTATGTGTTACTTTAGAGTATTAAGTTCCATATGTTTATATGTATTTAGCAACACATGTATACATGTATTTAGTTCCACCTGTATAACTGTGTTGATGTATATAGTTACACATGTATGAATGTATTTAGTTACACTTGTATACATGTATTACGTTACACCTGTATAACTACCTGTTTAAAAGTATTTAGATACACCTGTATAAATGTATTTAGTTACACCTATATATGTGTTACTGTACAGTATTCAGTTCCATAAGTTTATGTGTATTTAGCAACACATGTATACATGTATTTAGTTCCACCTGTATAACTGTGTTGATGTATTTAGTTACACATGTATGAATGTATTCAGTTACACTTGTATACATGTATCACGTAACACCTGTATAACTGCCTGTTTAAAAGTATTTAGATACACCTGTATAAATGTATTTAGTTACACCTGTATATGTGTTACTGTACAGTATTCAGTTCCATAAGTTTATGTGTATTTAGCAACACATGTATACATGTATTTAGTTCCACCTGTATAACTGTGTTGATGTATTTAGTTACACATGTATGACTGTATTTAGTTACACTTGTATACATGTATTATGTTACACCTGTATAACCACCTGTTTAAAAGTATTGAGTTACACCTGTATAAATGTGTTTAGTTACACCTGTATAACTATGTGTTACTTTAGAGTATTAAGTTCCATATGTTTATATGTATTTAGCAACACATGTATACATGTATTTAGTTCCACCTGTATAACTGTGTTGATGTATATAGTTACACATGTATGAATGTATTTAGTTACACTTGTATACATGTATTACGTTACACCTGTATAACTACCTGTTTAAAAGTATTTAGATACACCTGTATAAATGTATTTAGTTACACCTGTATATGTGTTACTGTACAGTATTCAGTTCCATAAGTTTATGTGTATTTAGCAACACATGTATACATGTATTTAGTTCCACCTGTATAACTGTGTTGATGTATTTAGTTACACATGTATGAATGTATTCAGTTACACTTGTATACATGTATCACGTAACACCTGTATAACTGCCTGTTTAAAAGTATTTAGATACACCTGTATAAATGTATTTAGTTACACCTGTATATGTGTTACTGTACAGTATTCAGTTCCATAAGTTTATGTGTATTTAGCAACACATGTATACATGTATTTAGTTCCACCTGTATAACTGTGTTGATGTATTTAGTTACACATGTATGAATGTATTTAGTTACACTAGTATACATGTATTTCCATACCCCTATATAACTACCTGTTTAAAAGTATTTAGATACACCTGTATAAATGTATTTAGTTACACCTGTATAACTATGTGTTACTTCAGAGTATTAAGTTCCATATGTTTATATGTATTTAACTACACATGTATAAATGTATTTAGTTACACCTGTATAACTGTTGATGTATTTAGTTACACCTGTATGAATGCATTTAGTTACACCTGTATAAGCACCTGTATAACTGTATTTAGTTACACATGTATATAACTGTGTTAAGTTTCACCTGTATAACTATGTGTTGATGTATTCAGCTACACTTGCATACATGCCTCTAGTTACACCTGAATAATTGTATTTACAGTAGTTACGCCTGTATAATTGTGGGTTATTGTACACAGTTGCACCTGTAAAACTGCCTTTATAAATATATTAAGTTACACCTGTAGAACTATGTGCTCATGTATTCAGTTCCACCTGTATAACTGTATTTGGTTACACCTGTATTCATCTACACCTATATGTTGTAAATATATTCAGTTACACCTGTATAAATGTATCTAGTAACACAGGTATCATTTTATTTAGTTACAGATTAATTATGTGTACCCCGCCTTCCGCCCGATTGTAGCTGAGATAGGCGCCAGCGCCCCCCGCGACCCCGAAAGGGAATAAGCGGTAGTAAATGGATGGATGGATGGATGGATAGATCCATTCATACAGGTGTTACTATATATATCCATACAGGTGTAACTATATATATTTATACAGGTGTAACTGTATATATTTATACAGGTGTAACTAAATATATGTATGCAGGTGTCACTATATACATGTATACAGGTGTAACTATGTACATTTATAGGGGTGTAACTATGTATATAAATGTATACAGGTGTAACTATATATATTTATACAGATTGAACTATATACATTTATACAGGTGTAACTATATATCTATATATGTATACAGGTGTAACTGTATGTATTTATAAAGGTGTAACTATATACATGTATACAGGTGTAACTATATATATATATATATATATATATATATATATATATATATATATATATATATATATATATATGTATATATATATATATATATATATATATACAGGTGTAACTATATATATTTATACAGGTGTAACTATATACATTTATTCAGGTGTAACTATATACATGTATACAGGTGTAACTATATACATTTATACAGATGTAATTCTATACATGTATGCAGGCAATTGCATGAGTGTAACAAAAAACGGTTATACAAATAGACTTCCTGTTTAAATATCACAGTATATATTAGGATTATGGAGGAAAACTGACTTAATACTGTAAGTGTTTTTACTGGGTGTGAGTTTTCCTTGCCCTTATATGGGCCTACCGAGGATGTCGTGGTGGTTTGTGCAGCCCTTTGAGACACTAGTGATTTAGGGCTATATAAGTAAACATTGATTGATTGATTGATTGACCCAATTAGGCAGGTTTTGCTTTTACAATAAAAAGTAAACTAATAAAATTATATAAATATATATATATATATATATATATATATATATATATATATATATATATATATACATATTTTTTTTTTTTTTTCATGGCAATCGTTTTCCAGAGGCCTTTTTTAAAAATAGTTTTAGAACATCGCCTGTCCTTTGAAGGGCGCCACTGTTCACTTTTAATGTTATTGCTGGCCAAAACGTATGACATAGTTGCACAATAGTTCAATTTTGACAATTATATAGGACAAGAGAAAACAGTGGAGAATAGATAGGTGGTGTAAAGGTTTAGAATTATACATGATAGCTGAGATAGGAACCAGCACCCCCCATGACCCCAAAGGGAATAAGCGGTAGAGAAATGGATGGATGGATGGATGAATGGATGATTTTGTGTACGTATGTGTTAAACCAGGGGTAGGGGACCTATGGCTCGAGAGCCAGATGTGGCTCTTTTGATGGATGCATCTGGCTCTCAGATTGATCCTAGCTGACATTGCTTAACACGATAAGAAATGAATATTTCCACTGGTAATCAAAGTTAAAAATAACGTTCAAAATATAAAACATTCTCATGAATTTTAATCCATCCATCCGTTTTCTAACGCATCTTTTCAAGAAGTCGCTTTAATCGTAAGAAGTATTTTATTTATTATTGGTTAGCTTTAGAATAAGAATGTTATTAAAAAGAATACGAGTCTTATTATACTAAAAAAATGTTGATGTTAAAATTTTAAAAATGTTAAATTGTATAACAGTGCAAAATATTGCTCATTTGTAGTGGTCTTTCTTGAACTATTTGGAAAAAAAGATATTAAAATCACTAAAAACTTGTTAAAAAATAAACAAGTGATTCAATTATAAATAAAGATTTCTACACATAGAAGTAATCATCAACTTAAAGTGCCCTCTTTCGGGATTGTAATAGAGATCCATCTGGATTCATGAACTTAATTCTAAACATTTTTTCACCAAAAAAAAAATGTTTAACATCAATATTTATGGAACATGTCCACAAAAAATCTAGCTGTCAACACTGAATATTGCATTGTTGCATTTCTTTTCACAGTTTATGAACTTATATTCATATTTTGTTAAAGTATTATTCCATAAATATATTTATAAAGGATTTTTGATTTGCTGCTATTTTTAGAATATTTAAAAAAAATCTCACATACCCCTTGGCAAACTTTCAAGTACCCCCAGGGGTACGCGTACCCCCATTTGAGAACCACTGGTCTAGATCATGTTTTGTTTGGTTATTTTCTGTTAGTTTTGGACTCTTTTAGTTCCTGTTTGACACCTCCTAAGTTTCGTTTGGTTGCCATGGCAGCTTATTGTTTTCACCTGCCTCTGGTGTTCGGGACGCTCACCTGTGTCTAATCAAAGGCACTATTTGAGCCTGCTTTTGCCAGTCAGTCAGCCCGGTGTCATTGTTCGATTCATGCCGTGTCCACGTAAATTTTGTTACCTTGCCAAGTAAGTCTTGCTAGTTTCATGCCACAGTTCCCTGAGTGTTCCAGTCCATAGTTTATGCTAAGTGTTTGCTTCATGCTCTCGTCACGTCACTTGTCTTCTAGTCCATGCTAAGTATTTAGCTTCAAGTGTGATCGGCGCCTTGTTTTCCGTTTTTTGTACCTCTTTGAGTTATTGTTCAAGATTAAATCATGTTTTTACCTGAACGCTTGGTCCGGAGTGGTCCGTCTGCATTCCTGGGAGAACGACCCCACATAAAGATGCATCCCAGACGTGACATAAACAAAGCAGGATCGATGACATGTAACAAAATATAAACTCTTCATTGATCAAACGGCACAATTGTAGTCCTCCCACGTATCTCAGAAATATTTCCAGTTCATGTCTACGGCACCAAGCCTTCTCGAAAATGTGGTATACAAAAATGTACTTCCTTGTTAACATGTATTTATCAAACATTTGTTTATTCAGGAAAAGACAATTAAGAACACATTGTCATTCGCAATGCTGACCGAGCTATAAGGAGGTATTTCCACGATAGAAATGTTGAGGCGTGATCATTATATCCCATTGTCTCATTTACCAACAAAAATTAACGCATTAGATCGCTCACAACAGGTAACAAATATTTCTAATGTGCGGGTGGTAAATGTGTTGGAACATTAATAAATGTTTAAGATGGACAAACTTATCAAACGTAAAACATACCCTGAGAATGTCGGCAATTTGTGTACAACAGAGCAGACATCAGACAATAAGTGCAGTCCTTTGAGACATTTGTGATTTGGGGCTATATAAATAAACATTGATTGATTGATTGACAATAAGGAAGCAATTGGTGGTATTTCATTCTGTAATTGAAATTAATTATTAATGTTATTAGTAGTAATGAATTAAAACATAACAGTAATATGACAAGGAGCTCTGAGTATGTTTTTACTGCCATCTAGTGTCTACTTTTAAAGCTGAGTGGTATAAAAAAAAAAAACTAAAACATCCATCCATCCATTTTCTACCGCTTATTCCCTTTTGGGTTCGCGGGGGGCGCTGGCGCCTCTCTCAGCCACAATCGGGCGGAAGGCAGGGTACACCCTGGACAAGTCGCCCACTTATCGCAGGGCCAAAACTAAAACATCAATACAGTATTTATGTTCTATTTGTTGTTGAAATCCTGTACTTTTTAAGGTTAAGGAATGCTTAAAGCATTTTTTTTAAACCAAATTCATACAATGTTAATGGCAAAAAAAAAAAGCCCAAAAACGTTGCAACTTTTGCCTCAGCTTTCTGCGAATTTAGGAATTTCAGCGAAACCCTGGAAGGACAGCATGATGGTTACTACTGAAATACAAGTTTCTGATATTCAGTTTGTGTGTTTGTTAGTGTTTAACACAGGGGTCCGGAACCTTTTTTGGCTGAGAGAGCCATGAAAGTCAAATATTTTAAAATGTATTTCCGTGATTACAACTAAATAAGAAATCAGAAACGGATGACATAGTGCTGTATTTTACTTCTTTACCTCTTTTTTTCAACCAAAAATGCTTTGCCCTGTTTTTGGGGAACTTGAATTAAAAAAATGTTCACAGGGGGTACATCACTGAAAAAAGTTTGAAAGCCACTGATCTAGACCACAGATCATGACAGTCTACAAAAGAAACAAACATAAGTTTTGATAAGTTTCCGTTCAGGCACAAAAATGACGCTGGTTGGCTGCACATAAGTCGCAAGGGTTTAGTAAATTAGTATGAAGTGGCATGAAATTCATTGTAGGTCTGATTTATACTTTGATGATAAACATGTTTTAATGATGTGCAAGTGTACAAATGCTAAGAGGTTTCAGTTTTCCAGAAGGTTGTATTTTTCTCTCTTGTTGAAAAAAATGGTTGTACCTTGTTGACTTATTGTTTGCATTGTGTATGTTTTCCATATTTTCCACACAATGAACAAGAGGATTTGTCTGTTCTTTATAGCGGGTATTGTGGATTATCCGAATTGACCTTTTCTGCAGCACAGTTTGCAAACAGTTCTTTCAGTTCAAAAACATGAAGCTGGTAAAATGCCAAAAACATATTTAACCCAGCGGGCGACATCTCGCATCAAATATTTGAATTCCATCATGTAAAAAGTCGGTAACGCAAATCTTTACTTTCATGGGGTCATAGTATGATTTTTAATCACATTTTTAAACATTTCTTTGTGACATATATAACATGTAGGGTGGTGCGTTGGTCCAAATGTCACATGCTGTAGAGATCATTTTCAAGCCTCTTTTTGACTGTCTTTTGAAAATAAGCTAATATATACCATATTTTTCGGACTATAAGTCACATTTTTTTTCATGGTTTGGCCGGGGGTGCGACATATACTCCGGAGCGACTTACAGTATGTGTGAAATTATTAACACATTATCGTAAAATATCAAATAATATTATTTATCTCATTCGCAGAAGAGACAAAGAAAATGTCAGCCAATAAGAATTCGGTGGGGGGGTGTCATGGCAAAAGTGCATTTTGGGTCATGGAATGCTAACTGCTACATGCTACTGCCGTAGCTATTAAAATGGATCATTTCATCGTTGGTGGTAACTTATAAAAACTGAGAAGGGCTGAACAAAAATGTCACCAAAAAGGAAATCATGTACCGCAGATTACAAGCTGGATGTAGTGAAAAATGCAGCAGAAAACGACAGGAGGAAGCAGCGCATACTTTTGGAGTTGGCAGAGTTGGAGGAAGAAGATTTCATGGGATTTATCGATTAGGAGTGACAGATTGTTTGGTAAACGTATAGCATATTCTATATGTTATAGTTATTTGAATGACTCTCACCATAATATGTTACGTTAACATACCAGGCACCTTCTCAGCGTCTTTAGTGGACAAAATGGAGCGAATTTTAGCGATATTACGGAGATGAAAGAAGGCCGTTTTAGTAACGCTTTTAATGTGTAGCTCAAAGGAGAGAGTTGGGTTGAAGATAATACCCAGATTCTTTACTGAGTCGCCCTGTTTAATTATTTGGTTGTTAAATGTTAAAGTTGTATTATTAAATAGAGTTCGGTGTCTAGCAGGACCGATAATCAGCAATTCCGTTTTTTTGGCGTTGAGTTGCAAAAAGTTAGCGGACATCCATTGTTTAATTTTATTAAGACACGCCTCCAGCTGACTACAGTCCGGCGTGTTGGTCAGCTTTAGGGGCATGTAGAGTTGGGTGTCATCAGGATAACAGTGAAAGCTAACACCGTATTTGCGTATGATGTCACTTAGCGGCAGCATGTAGATGCTGAAGAGTGCATGGCCAAGGACCGAACCCTGGGGAACTCCACACATTACTTTAACGTAGTCCAAGGTCACATTGTTATGGGAGACGCACCTCATCC